>NC_057806.1:598339870-598476715 GCF_018294505.1 Triticum aestivum
ATGGTGGGAGATCAACAAGGCCACTCTCCTCTCTCAGGCCATAATGATGTCTTTTGCTAGCGGCTCTCTCCCAATGGCATCTACTTCATGAGTTCTGCCTACTCTGCTTTCATCCGAAAGAACATTGCCCCACCAAAAGAAAAGTTCTCCTCTTGGCTTGATCTTCGCGGTGAATGTTGGACCGCAGATACATTCTATAGAAGAGGTATGTCGAGACCACCACAATGACCTCTCTGTGATCAACTACTGGATAGCATTGATCATCTCATGGTCGATTACCCTTTTGCGCGCGAGGTTCGGTTCAAACCGGTAAGACTGAGGGGCTTTTCAACTCTCGTGTCAGCGATCAATGATACAAAAAGGGGCCAGTGGTGCTCACTAGCAGATATAGTGTCAACGGGGAAGGCTAAGGAACTGGTAGGCCTTGCGATCATAGGTATAGGAAGATATGATTGGAAAGAAATGTGATGGGTTTTGAACAAATATGATAATGCTAGAGTGCTAGTCAGATGGCTCAAAAGGCACTTGAATAGTTAAGGCTTTGGGAGGCGGCACGATGATTTGGGCGGCAAGGGGCTGACCATAATGAGAAAGAGTGACTGAGTCTTTGTAATGTGGTGGGTATGTGATTCACGTACAGTTGAAAACTCCTTGTAATTAAACTACATTTCATAATCTTAATGAAAATGACAATCAACTTTTTTTGATAAAGGAATGACAAGCAACCTAGGTTGTCCGTTCTTGAAAAAAAAATACTACTTATCAAGATTTAGGTCGAATGTGGGTAAAACCCACACATCCTGCCTGATGATCTTATATTCTCACAAGGACTAAAAATGGCGTGTGAAATCTACCCAACAAATTAGTAAACCTTCTCTTTAGAAAAAAAACACTAAACCTATCTCGACAACTATGGTGCACGGTCTCTCTCTCAATAGAAATGCTAGTGTTTAGCCATGGTATGCAGATCCTTTTGAAGTATTGTTATCTTAGATCTCCAAGGGATCATCTTATCCGGTCTGTCTTTCTCCCTTTTTATTTACGAGTAAAAGGCACCTTGCTACCGTATATTTGTTGCTTACACTTGATGACGTGGCCAAACAAAATGCCAGTAGACTAATGGCGTGTTCGGATCTCCTCCAACTTCACAAAACTCCACAAATCTAGCTTCTCTTTGTGGCTTCTGGCATCGACAGCTTCTCCTGGCATTGCAGCTCAGCTGCGAGGGGTGTGGCCTGTTCGGCGCAAATTGGGCCTGCTCGGGGGAGCATAATTCAGGCCATCCAGTGAACCGATTCGAGGGGGATAGGGGTACCGATTCGAGGGAGAGAGGGGTACCGAGAGGGGGGGGTCGCTCGTGTAGCGATAATTTCCTTTTTTTTCGAGCGAAGGGCAAAGAGACATTATGTTTCGCGGTGGCAAGTAGTTGTAAATTAGGCAAACTCCATTATGTTTCGAAGTGGATGTAAGTACGAAAGCTCCACGAAGCGTACTGCCAGTGACACTTTGGCTATTGCACACACCGATGAAAAACGGATCTGGCTATGTAGGCGGTGAGCGCGGGAAACCAACGCGTGCAACGTGCAGTGTGGAATGCTGCAGTTTCCAACAGACCACCCGAGATGATCCGCCACCTACCTTCGAAGGCAGACTCTCCAAGCCAAGCCTAGACTATCTAGGCGCGTCGTGTCAAAATCGGCAGCTGAGCAGCGAGTCGCCACCCGGTGACCACGCGGCCATGCAGCGCAGAGCGCACCCACTGCACGAGCCCGTGGTTTTCCATCAAACTGCATACGTACCACGTGTCTGCTCGCGCTGGATCCAGGCATCATCATGCCTAACGTTGACACTACCGCTCCAAAGCGGAACGGCGGCGCGACGTGGTGACCGTGGCGGCGCGCGGCGGCGGCCGTGAATCCGCCCCGCCGCCCACAGTTATAGCTACGGTGCCTGGAGACGGGAGTCATGGACCGGGCACGTGCGGGCGAGATCCCGAGCTACGGCCGGGGTCTCGAGCTTGAATCTTTCGCTAGTTTGAGCCCGGTCTCGCATCATGATTGGAGGGGTTGGTGTTTTCCAGCAGAATTAATGGGACGGCGTGCGCTTTCGTCTAGCAGAATGATACTGACTTTGGCCTCTGCCAGAATTTCTCCTATCAAAACCTCGTATTTTAAGTGGTTTGATTGAACTGGTTGGTTCTGTTTCCATTGAATCTGGTGGACCATCGCGCCGCATCGTGATACACATGATCGAATTAAAAAAAAAGGAAAACATTCAGAGCGAATTCAACGTAACTCTCCCGCCAAGAAAAGTTCAACGTAAGAGTACTCAGCTACTCATAATCAAGTGAACTAGCTTCACACACGCTACCCGCAAAAAAAAAGTATGTGTACCCGCAAAAGAACAAAACTTCAGACACTAATGAATGTGTAGAGAGGCGCGGTGGATCCTGACCTTAGCCCGTGGCATGGCTTCGTTCTAGGGTTTTTTTAGTTTGATTAGAGTTTGTGTTTACCTAGAAAGACGAGGCGGAGGCAGCTCCCTTGAGATGGAATAAAGTTCTTCCCGCCTAACCTCGTCCCGGCGATCTAGCATCGTATCGTTAGAGGATGTGTGAAGGTGTGTCTCTGGCGGATCTCGCGGGATTCAGTCGCGTTTGTTTTCGCTGGATCTACTTAGATCTGATATTTGTTCGACTGCGTTCATGTGTCTACATATTGGATCATTTTGATCTATGCCTCTCTTTATCAGCGGCAATTGCTATTTCTGGTGCGCTGGTTATGTGATGAGGTCTTAGCACGACGACTACTGTCTACTACAAGAAAGTTTGCCTGGCTCCGAAAAGGGGGGAGGGAATGATGTTGGCAACACGCCTTCAACTCGCTCTAGTTTTTATAGTCATCATTATGTGGTCAACAAAATGAAAGTTTTCTCAAAAAAAAGGAATAGGAGGACACAACGCAATTGAGCTATAGTCCAGGCGTAATACCTATTTTAAAATTTACTTTTGACAATCAACTAGACCAATGATATATGACATATTTGCTAAAAAGTACACAGTCATGTTTGTATTTGAATATTATTTTTTTACTAAGTTGAAGGGGAAGAAGAGAAGCGGGCTATATATTAAGACTGCTAAAAAAAAGAGTGGCCCATTTATTAATAAAGAAGTACTGTCAAAAAATTTATTAATAAAGAAGTGTAAGTGCATCTAGTGCCACCCCTAGTTGGTTTTGAAGTATTGACGACAAACCTAGTTGAGGACTAATGTATTTGTGAGAATTGCAGGATAACACAGGTAGAAGTTCTTCATTGATTCGGTTTTACTACCAGAGATGACCCTTAAAACTCTATGAAGACATTGAAGTCAAAGGTGGTATATGAAGATATTCACATTGAAGACTATGACAAGAGAAGACACGATATGAAGCCTATGGAGCTCGAAGACTTAGATCTTTCGTAGTTCTTTTTCTTTTGTGTTGAGTCATAAGAACCACCGTACTGTTAAGTGGGGTCCAAGAGAACTAGTCAGAATGACTGAAGTGATGCCCAAACCAAAAACCTATGTCTTCGAGTGAAGACCGTGAAAGCGAATCTTGTCCAGAGTCGGACAAGTCAGCTTTGCTTGTAGCCCAAGTAAAGTTGCCGTGTGAGTTTGAAATCTGACCGTTGGGACACGTGTCAGTTCCTTAGTGACCCAGGGTCATTTCGAACAAATCAAGTTGGGTTGCCAAGTGGCTATAAATAGCCCACCCCCTACAACCATAAATGGTTGGCTGCTCAGATTAAAAGTACGGCTTTTGTCGTTTGAGAGCAACCCACCTTGAAGCCTTTGAGAGAGAATTCCTTGCGAGGATAAAGCCCTAACCACCAGAGCCAGAGAGAATTGGGCATCACTTAAGTCTTCTTGTCTGTGTGATCTGAAGACTTATTACACTTGAGGACTGTGCATCCTCCAGCCAGTTAGGCGTCGCGTTCTGAGCATCCAAGAGACATTGTGGATTGCCGGTGAACGAAGTCTGTGAAGGTTTGGGAGTCTACCTTGAAGACTTACCAGAGTGATTGGGCGAGGTCTATGTGACCTTAGCTCAAGGAGAATACGGTGAGGACTGGGTGTCCTGAGCTGCGTGTTCAGGACTGGGTGTCCAGGACTGTGTGTCCTAAGGTTTAAATACCTAGCCGCTCCAACCAGACGTACAGTTGTCACAGCAACTGGAACTGGTCCAACAAATCATTGTCTTCAACGAGTCACTGGTTTCATCTTCACTTCACTTTACTTACTGTTACTCATTGTGAAGTCATTGTATGTTTGCACTATCATTTGTCTTCACAGAGTGACTGCGTGTTCTGTTTGGCTTCACAATATCTTCCTACCTGATCCTTACTGCCTAGCTACTATTAGTCTTTGTGCTTTCACTTCATTGAATACTTGACTATGGTTTGCCTAGTGTAGTCTACCTTCTGCTGCATGGTAATAGGTTTAATTTTATCATTTGTCTTCAAAACTCCCATGTTCTGAAGACTTTCATAAAAATCGCCTATTCACCCCCCCTCTAGTCGATATAACGCACTTTCAATTGGTATCAGAGCAAGGTGCTCCCTTGTTCTGTGTGATTCGGTTTAACCACCTGGAGTTTTAGCTATGTCGACTGCAGGGATAATTAAAGTCTCCGCTGCGTGCCCCGTCTTCGATGGAACTGAATATCCCTAATGGAAGAATAAGATGCGCATGCATCTTGAAGCCATTGACATCGACCTATGGTATGTCGTCGAGAATGGCGTTCCCAAGGCTGGAGAAGGTGTCACTGCTGCTGATGTCAAGAAATTCGTTCAACTGGACTCTACTACTAAGAACATTATCTGTGGTCATCTAACCAAAGGACAGTATGGCCGTGTGAGTGCTTTGAAGACATCCAAGCTGGTCTGGGACTGGCTCTCCAAGGTCAATGAAAGCATCTCAACCCAGAGAGATCAAAGAATCAGTGTCCTTCGCAACCTCTTCAACCGCTTCAAGCGAAATGACAATGAGAATGTCCAGCACACATTTGACCGACTCACTGACATCACAAATGAGCTTCAAGCCCTCGGCGCCACTGAGATTACCAAACACGAAGTCGTCAAGACGCTGCTGAGATCACTTGATAGTTCGTTTGACATCCTGGCCCTGATGATTCAAGAACGTCCTGATTTCAAGACACTCGATCCGTCTGACATACTTGAGAGGCTCAACACACATGAGTTTCAGCTTTCGGAGAAAAAAGATATCTACGGTCCAAACTATGGGCGAACTCGTGCCTTGAAGGCAAAAGCTGTCTCCTCATCTGAAGAAGAATCTGACAGCAGTTCTGATGATCCTGAATACATTGGAAGGGAACTTGCTATGCTTGTCAAGAAGTTCCAAAGATTCACCAAGAAGAAAGGCTTCAGAAAGTCTTCCCGATCAAGTTCAAGGAATGATGAAGCTCCTGCTCATGACTACAAGAAGAAAACATGTCACAAGTGCAAGAAACTTGGCCACTTCATCTCTGAGTGTCCACAGTGGGACAATGAGAACAAAATGAAGAAGAAGAGCAAGGAATATGACTCTGACGACAAGAAGAAGAAATAATCAAAGTCTTCTTCCAAGTCTTCCTCAAAGTCTTCATCACACAAGAAGAGCTCATCTGGCAAGGCACGTGCGTTTGTTGGCAAGGAAATGGATTCAGAGGAGGAGTCTGCTTCTGAGGAGGCGGAGGTGGAGTCTGAGGAGGAATCCGACTCAGGCGTCGCAAGTCTGGCTACAGCATACGTTGCCAAGTCCATCTTCAACACTGAAGACAATGACTTCATTACTGACACCGATGCAAATAACAAGGACTACTCTACTTCTACCTACTGCTTCATGGCACGCGGTGCCAAGGTAAACACACGCACTACTCACTATCAAACATCTAGTGACGATGACTCTGATTGTGGTTCAAAACCTAGCTACAAAACACTTGCTAAAATTGCAACTGAACAACAGAAAGCTATGGAACATATTCAAAAACTGTTAGACAGAAGCGATGATCTGTTAGGTGCTGAAATGACTCGATGTGAATCCTTAATTGAAGACATAAAAAATCTCCACGTTAAGTATCAGGAACTTGAAAGTCGTCATGAAACTCTCTCAACAACTCATGAAAAGCTTTCCTATGATTATCTTCAAAGGAAGCAAGATCTTGAGAAATTGAGAGCGGTTCATGAAGATCTTCAAACGGAAAACGAGTCACTTCACGCCAAACAGATCAGTCCCGCTCAGGAAGGATTTGAACCACCATGTCTTAAATGCATTGAGCGTGATAATGCTACTTTTGTTGCTGAATGTTCTACTGCTACTGCTGTTGCAATATCTTCAACTGTTGATGTGGTAGCTAACCCCTCTGCTGAGGATACCACCGCTATTGCTGATGAGAATGCTAGGTTGAAGACATTGCTTGAAACAGGGATGTACAAAAGTCTTCAAGGGCATCAGACACTATGTGATGTCCTCAAAAAGTAGATTCTGAACCGAAACCCTAGGAAAGAGGGTGTTGGGTTCGTAAGGAAAATGAATGGAGATGGCTCTTACTGGAAACCTGAGCAGTACCCCAAAATCATGTGGGTTGCTGCAAAGGAACCTTCAGCAGATCCATCCAATCTATCTGGCTTCACTTGTGCTAACCCCATTATCATTGATGAATCCTTTGATGCAAACTATATACTGTTTAAGAATCAAAATGTTGAAGTGTTTGCCAGGTATATTGGTACTAACTGCAGGAATGGACCGCCTATGAAGAAGATCTGGGTTCCGAAAAGGTGTCTGGAAAATCTTCCTGTGAATGTCTTCATGACACCTCACTTGAAGAAGACAAACCTCAGACCAAAGGCTTCATACGGTCCAAAGGCTTCATACAAACAGAGAACTCACCTGAGTCGCACTAACGCAAATGTTTTGCAGGGAAACCATACTCAGGCATATGAATATGAGAGCGGTTCATCAAACCGCCATGTTCATAAGACCAAGAACTATTCTGCTTATTCTTATGAGTACTATTGTCCACCTGCAAGACTGTTTGCTAAGGCTTCAAAGCCAAAATTCTCAGATGCTGCACTTAGACTTATTGCTTCTAAGCCACCCTTGAAGATGTGGGTGGTTAAGAAGGCTTAACTCTCTTTTGCAGGGAAAGGTCTCCAGCAGAAAACCAAAATCGTATGACGCTATCGCTGGGGACCTTAAACATCTTGTAGGTCGCAAGATCAAATGCCCAAATGGTCTTACTATGTACTTCGTACCTGAATCGCTTGCTACTCTCCTTATAAGTCCTAACCTGGATCTAAGCTTTCATAACCCACTGGTTCGTCAAATGTTTTTGCTTCACAATGCCCTTGGTGAAGCCTATCCCCCTAACTGCACTGTAGGGTACGACACCAGCGTCTTCAAAATGGATTATTGACAGTGGGTGTACAAATCACATGACTGGCAAAAGAAGTCTTCTTATGGACTCAACCTTACGTCCATCCGACAAGAGCCACATCACATTTGCTGACACTGGTAAAAGTAAGATATTGGGTCTAGGTAGAGTTGCAATCTCAAGGGATCAACACATGGATAAAGTCATGCTTGTTGAATCCCTTGGCTTCAACTTAATGTCTGTCTCAATGCTTTGCGATTTGAACATGATCGTAATGTTTGGAAAATATCATTGCCTTGTACTAATGGAATCTGACAAGTCTCTAGTGTTTGAAGGGTATCGAAAAGATGATTTGCACGTGGTAGATTTCTCAGCAGGGCCACAACTTGCAGTATGTCTTCTAGCAAAGGCTTCAGAATGCTGGCTCTGGCATCGGAGGCTTGGACATGCCGGCATGAGGAACCTCCACATCCTTGCGAAGAAGAAGCATGTCATAGGCATCGAGGGCGTCAAGTTCAAGAAAGACCACTTATGCGGTGCCTGTGAAGCAGGGAAGATGACGAGGGCTAAACATCCCTCGAAGACAATCATGACTACTACTCAACCCTTCGAACTGCTTCACATGGATCTTTTCGGTCCCACTCATTACTCAACTCTAACTACTACTGTTTGCCTCTATGGCTTCGTTATTGTTGATGATTATTCTAGATATACTTGGGTGCACATAATCCTTTACAAGACTGAAGTGCAGGATGTCTTCAGACGCTTCGCCAATCGAGCTATGAACAATTTTGGCGCCAAGATAAAGCACATCAGAAGTGACAATGGCACTGAATTCAAGAACACTAGCCTTGATACATATCTTGATACCTTGGGCATCACACATGAATTCTCAGCCCCGTACACGCCACAGCAGAATGGCATCGTTGAACGCAAGAACAGAACACTAATTGAGATGGCCAGAACGATGCTAGATGAGTACAAGACCCCGAGAAAATTCTGGCCCGAAGCCATTGATACTGCATGCCATACAATCAATCGTGTTTATCTTCACAAGCTACTGAACAATACATCTTATGAGCTCCTTACTGGCAAAAAGCCAAATGTCAGTTACTTCAGAGTATTTGGCGCAAGGTGCTGGATCAAGGACCCACATCACACCTCAAAATTTGCACCAAAAGCACATGAGGGTTTTATGCTTGGATATGGAAAGGATTCGCACTCCAACAGAGTCTTCAATCTCTTTCATTACAAAGTGGTTGAAACAGTGGATGTGCGGTTCGATGAGACCAACGACTCACAAAGAGAGCAGCTGCCAAGTGTGCTAGATGAAGTTCCATCCAGTGAATCAATCAAGCTAATGGGAACTGGAGAAGTTATACCTTCTGAAGCTCATCCTGAAGAAGAACTTATCATTTCAGCACCTGATCAACATGAAGACAATGCTCATCCTGAAGACATTCCTTCCAACAACAATAATGAACAGCAAGAGCAAAGTCTTCGCCCTGTACATCCTCGCGTTGCCAATGAAGTGCAGATTGAAAGAATAATTGATAGCATCGATGCACCTGGTCCACTCACTCGTTCAAGGGCAACTCAGCTAGCAAATTTCTGTGGGCACTTCGCATTCGTCTCGATATCAGAACCCAAGAAAGTTGAAGAAGCCTTCATGGAACCTGAATGGATTCAAGCTATGCAAGAAGAGCTTCAACAATTTGAGTTGAATAATGTATGGGAACTGGTTAAGCATCCTGATCCACGGAAGCACAATATAATAGGCACCAAATGGATATACCGCAACAAGCAAGATGAGCATGGTCAAGTTGTCAGAAACAAAGCTCGTCTCGTTGCTCAAGGATATACTCAAGTGGAAGGCATTGACTTCGATGAAACATTTGCTCCTGTGGCTAGACTTGAAGCCATACGCATATTGCTGGCCTATGCAAATCATCATAACATACTTCTATATCAAATGGATGTGAAGAGTGCCTTTCTCAATGGCAAGATTGAAGAAGAAGTGTATGTTGCACAACCGCCTGGCTTTGAAAATCCAAAACATCCTGACATGGTATACAAGCTCAACAAGGCACTGCATGGCCTCAAACAAGCCCCTAGGGCCTGGTATGACACACTCAAATACTTCCTGAAGAGCAAAGGTTTCATACCTGGTTCCCTAGATCCCACTCTTTTCACGAAGACATAGATGGTGAACTGTTTGTGTGTCAAATATATGTGGATGACATTATCTTCGGCTGCACCAATCAGAAGTACAGTGAAGAGTTTGGATATATGATGCAAGAGCAATATCAGATGTCCATGATGGGGGAGCTGAAGTTCTTCCTTGGTCTTCAAATACGACAACAACGCAATGGCATCTTCATATCTCAAGAGAAGTATCTCAAAGATTGCCTGAAGAAGTTCGGTATGCAAGACTGCAAAGGCTTCACAACACCAATGCCAGCCAAATATCATCTGGGTCCTGACGACAATGGTAAAGAGTTCGATCAAAAGGTATACCGCTCCATAATTGGTTCTTTACTTTATCTATGTGCATCTAGGCCAGATATTATGCTTAGTGTTTGCATGTGTGCTCGATTTCAAGCGGCACCAAAGGAGTCGCATCACTTAGCTGTGAAGCGAATTCTTCGATATTTGGCTCACACCCCAACTCTAGGATTATGGTATCCAAAGGGCTCAGAGTTTGATCTGGTTGGATTCTTAGATGCTGATTATGCTGGTGACAAAGTTGATCGCAAGTCTACATCAGGCACATGTCACTTTCTGGGACGATCACTTGTATGTTGGTCTTCAAAGAAGCAGAACTGTGTATCTCTCTCCACTGCTGAATCTGAATACATTGCTACTGGATCTTGCTGCGCTCAGCTTCTGTGGATGAAGCAAACACTCAAGGACTATGGCATTCATCTGAAGCAAGTGCCACTTTACTGCGACAACGAAAGCGCCATCAAGATTGCTAACAACCCAGTCCAGCACTCGAAGACAAAGCACATTGAAATTCATCATCACTTTCTCAGAGATCATGTTGTGAAGAAAGACATTGATATCATACACGTCAACACTGAAGAGCAATTGGCAGATATCTTCACCAAGCCCTTGGATGAGAAGAGGTTTTGCAAGTTACGGTGTGAGCTAAATATCCTGGAATCCTCAAATGTCCTGTGATCAGGCACACATCCTAACCCTTATGCATATTGATGACTTAGATGTGCAACACACGAAGTTAAGTATATCTTCACTCAATGAAGACATACATTCTAAGTGTGAATACATTAATGTGGAATTTGACTTCGGAGCACCACGATAATTGTGCGCTGTGTCTGGGTCTAATACTTCCTATACGGTGGGTAACGCCACCACCAAACGTTCTATTTTGAAGTGTTTCACTCATGGCATTACCTTGCAATGTCTTCACATTTGGTTTGGCTTCAAACTGAACATATTTTCATGATTATCTTCACTATGTTGATTATATATATATATATATATATATATATATATATGCTAGTGTTCTGTCCTCTACAGCATTCACTTATAGTTATGTCTTCGTGTTGAATTTTTTTTGAACTAAGTGAATGTGATCGGACCCCACTTCTCTATGCTTTCTATCCCAAACTCTATCTTGTTGGAAATATGCCCTAGAGGCAATAATAAATTGGTTATTATTATATTTCCTTGTTCATGATAATCGTTTATTGTCCATGCTAGAATTGTATTGATAGGAAACTCAGATACATGTGTGGATACATAGACAACACCATGTCCCTAGTAAGTCTCTAGTTGACTAGCTCGTTGATCAATAGATGGTTACGGTTTCCTGACCATGGACATTGAATGTCATTGATAACGGGATCACATCATTAGAAGAATGATGTCATGGACAAGACCCAATCCTAAGCCTAGCACAAAGATCATGTAGTTCGTATGCTAAAGCTTTTCTAATGTCAAGTATCATTTCCTTAGACCATGAGATTGTGCAACTCCCGGATACCGTAGGAGTGCTTTGGGTGTGCCAAACGTCACAACGTAACTGGGTGACTATAAAGGTGCACTACGGGTATCTCCGAAAGTGTCTATTGGGTTGGCACGAATCGAGACTGGGATTTGTCACTCCGTGTAAATGGAGAGGTATCTCTGGGCCCACTCGGTAGGACATCATCACAATGTGCACAATGTGATCAAGGAGTTGATCACGGGATGATGTGTTACGGAACGAGTAAAGAGACTTGCCGGTAACGAGATTGAACAAGGTATCGGGATACCGACGATCGAATCTCGGGCAAGTAACATACCGATAGATAAAGGGAATTGTATGCGGGATTGATTGAATCCTCGACATCGTGGTTCATCCGATGAGATCATCGAGGAGCATGTGGGAGCCAACATGGGTATCCAGATCCCGCTGTTGGTTATTGGCCGGAGAGTCGTCTCGGTCATGTCTATGTGTCTCCCGAACCCGTAGGGTCTACACACTTAAGGTTCGGTGACGCTAGGGTTATAGAGATATTAGTATGCGGTAACACGAAAGTTGTTCGGAGTCCCGGATGAGATCCCGGACGTCACGAGGAGTTCCGAAATGGTCCGGAGGTAAAGATTTATATATGGGAAGTCTTGTTTTGGTCACCAGAAAAGTTTCGCGCATTATCGGTATTGTACCGGGAGTGTCGAAAGGGGTCCGGGGGTCCACCAAGGGGGTCCACCTACCCCGGGGGGCACATGGGCTGTAGGGGTGTGCGCCTTGGCCTATATGGGCCAAGGGCACTAGCCCCAAGAGGCCCATGCGCCAAGAGATAAGGGAAAGGAAGAGTCCTAAAGGGGGAAGGCACCTCCTAGGTGCCTTGGGGAGGATGGACTCCTCCCTGGCCTCACCCTTCCTTGGAGGAAGGGCCAAGGCTGTGCCCCCCTCTCCCTTGGCCCTATATATAGTGAGGGGAAGGGAGGGCAGCAACACCTAAGCCCTGGCGCCTCCCTCTCCCTCCCATGACACATCTCCCTCCTCCCGCAACGCTTGGCGAAGCCCTGTTGGAATCCCGCTACTTCCACCATGCCGTCGTGCTGCTGGATCTCCATCAACCTCTCCTTCCCCCTTGCTGGATCAAGAAGGAGGAGATGTCGCTGCTCCGTACGTGTGTTGAACGTGGAGGTGCCGTCCGTTCGGCGCTAGGATCATCGGTGATTTGGATCACGACGAGTACGACTCCATCAACCCCGTTCTCTTGAACGCTTCCGCGCGCGATCTACAAGGGTATGTAGATCCACTCCTCCCTCGTTGCTAGATGACTCCATAGATAGATCTTGGTGACACGTAGGAAAATTTTGAATTTATGCTACGTTCCCCAACAGTGGCATCATGAGCTAGGTCTATGCGTAGTTTCTATGCACGAGTAGAACACAAAGTAGTTGTGGGCGTTGATTTTGTTCAATATGCTTACCGTTACTAGTCCAATCTTGATTCAGCGGCAGTGTGGGATGAAGCGGCCCGGACCGACCTTACACGTACTCTTACGTGAGACTGGTTCCACCGACTGACATGCACTAGTTGCATAAGGTGGCTAGCAGGTGTCTGTCTCTCCCACTTTAGTCGGATCGGATTCGATGAAAAGGGTTCTTATGAAGGGTAAATAGCAATTGGCATATCACGTTGTGGTTTTTGTGTAGGTAAGAAACATTCTTGCTAGAAACCCATAGCAGCCACGTAAAACATGCAAACAACAATTAGAGGACGTCTAACTTGTTTTTGCAGGGTATGCTATGTGATGTGATATGGCCAAGAAGAATGTGATGAATGATATGTGATGTATGAGATTGATCATGTTCTTGTAATAGGAATCACGACTTGCATGTCGATGAGTATGACAACCGGCAGGAGCCATAGGAGTTGTCTTTATTTATTTATGACCTGCGTGTCAACATAAACGTCATGTAATTACTTTACTTTATTGCTAACCGGTAGCCATAGAAGTAGAAGTAATAGTTGGCGAGACAATTTCATGGAGACACGATGATGGAGATCATGGTGTCATGCCGGTGACGATGATGATCATGGAGCCCCGAAGATGAAGATCAAAAGGAGCAATATGATATTGGCCATATCATGTCACTATTTGATTGCATGTGATGTTTATCATGTTTATGCATCTTGTTTACTTAGAACGACGGTAGTAAATAAGATGATCCCTCATAATAATTTCAAGAAAGTGTTCCCCCTAACTGTGCACCGTTGCGACAGTTCGTTGTTTCGAAGCACCATGTGATGATCGGGTGTTAGATTCTAACGTTCATATACAACGGGTGTAAGACAGATTTACACACGCAAAACACTTAGGTTGACTTGACGAGCCTAGCATGTACAGACATGGCCTCGGAACACAAGAGACCGAAAGGTCGAGCATGAGTCGTATGGTAGATACGATCAACATGAAGATGTTCGCCGATGATGACTAGTCCGTCTCACGTGATGATCGGACACGGCCTAGTTGACCCGGATCATGTAATCAGTTAGATGACTAGAGGGATGTCTATCTGAGTGGGAGTTCACAAGATGAACTTAATTATCCTGAACATAGTCAAAAGGTCTTCGCAAATTATGTCGTAGCTCGCGCTTCAGTTCTACTGTTTAGATATGTTCCTAGAGAAAATTTAGTTGAAAGTTGATAGTAGTAATTATGCGGACTAGGTCCGTAGACTGAGGTTTGTCCTTATTGCTTCATAGAAGGCTTATGTCCTTAATGCACCGCTCAGTGTGCTGAACCTCGAACATTGTCTATGGATGTTGCGAACATCTGACATACACATTTTGATAACTACACGATAGTTCAGTTAAACGGCTTAGAGTTAAGGCACCGAAGACGTTTTGAAACATCACGAAACATATGAGATGTTTCGAGGGCTGAAATTGGGATTTCAGGCTCGTGCCCACGTCAAGAGGTATAAGACCTCCGACGATTTTCTTAGCCTGCAAACTAAGGGAGAAAAGCTCAATTGTTGAACTTGTGCTCAGATTGTCTGAGTACAACAATCGCTTGAATCGAGTGGGAGTTGATCTTCCAGATGAAATAGTGATGGTTCTCCGAAGTCATTACCACCAAGCTGCTTGAGCTTTGTGATGAACTATAATATATCAGGGACATATATGATGATCCTTGAGATATTCGCCATGTTTGACACCACAAAAGTAGAGATCAAGAAGGAGCATCAATTGTTGATGGTTGGTGAAACCACTAGTTTCAAGAAGGGCAAGGGCAAAAAGGGATGCTTCATGAAACGGCAAATGAGCTGCTGCTCTAGTGAAGAAACCCAAGGTTGAACCCAAACCCGAGACTAAGTGCTTCTGTAATAAAGGGAACAGCCACTGGAGCAGAATTACCCTAGATACTTGGTAGATAAGAAGGCTAGCAAGGTCGATAGAAGTATATTGGATGTATTATATTAATGTGTACTTTACTAGTACTCCTAGTAGCACCAGGGTATTAGATACCGGTTCAGTTGCTAAGTGTTAGTAACTCGAAATAAAAGCTGCGGAGTAAACGGAGACTAGCTAAAGGTGAGTTGGCAATATGTGTTGGAAGTTTTTCCAAGCTTGATGTAATCAAGCATCGCACGCTCCCTCTACCATCGAGATTGGTGTTTGCGTTGAGCATAGACATGATTGGATTATGTCTATCGCAATACGGTTATTCATTTAAGGAGAATAATGGTTACTCTGTTTATTTGAATAATATCTTCAATGGTCTTGCACCTAAAATGAATGGTTCATTGAATCTCGATAGTAGTGATACACATGTTCATGCCAAAAGATATAAGATAGTAATGATAGTACCACCTACTTGTGGCACTGCCACTTGAGTCATATTGGTATAAAACGCATGAAGAAGCTCCATGTTGATGGATCTTTGGACTCACTCGTTTTGAAAAAAAATTGAGACATGCGAACCATGTCTATTGGCATATATGCATGAAGAAACTCCATGAAGATGGATCGTTTGGACTCACTTGATTTTGAATCACTTGAGACATGCAAATCATACCACATGGGCAAGATGACTGAAAGCCTCGTTTTCAGTAAAATGGAACTAGAAAGCAACTTGTTGGAAGTAATACATTTTGATGTGTGCAGTCCAATGAGTGCTGAGGCATGTAGTGGATATCGTTATGTTCTTACTTCACAGATGATTTGAGTAGATGTTGAGTATATTTACTTGATGAATCACGAGTCTGAATTATTGAAAGGTTCAAGTAATTTCAGGGTGAAGTTGAAAGATCGTCGTGACAAGAATATCTATGATATGATCATAGAGATGAATATCTGAATTACGAGTTTGGCACAGAATTAAGACATTGTGGAAATTGTTTCACAACTAATACAGCCTGGTACACCATAGTGTGATGGTGTGTCCGAACATCATGACTGCACCCTATTGGATATGATGCATACCATGATGTCTCTTATCGAATTACCACGATAGTTTATGGGTTAGGCATTAGATACAACCACATTCACTTTAAATAGGGCACCACGTAATTCCGATGAGATGACACCGTATGAACTATGGTTTAGAGAAACCTAAGCTGTCATTTCTTAAAGGTTTGGGGCTGCGACGCTTATGTAAAAAAGTTTCAGGCTGATAAGCTCGAACCCAAAGCGGATAAATGCATCTTCATAGGACACCCAAAACAGTTGGGTATACCTCCTGTCTCAGATCTGAAAGCAATAAGGGATTGTTTCTAGAATCGGGTCCTTTCTCGAGGAAAAGTTTCTCTCGAAAGAATTGAGTGGGAGGATGGTGGAGACTTGATGAGGTTATTGAACCGTCTCTTCAACTAGTGTGTGGAAGGGCACAGGAAGTTGTTCCTGTGGCACCTACACCAATTGAAGTGGAAGCTTATGATAGTGATCATGAAACTTCAGATCAAGTCACTACCAAACCTCGTAGGACGACAAGGATGCGTGCTACTTCAGAGTGGTACGTAATCCTGTCTTGGAAGTCATGTTGCTAGACAACAATGAACCTACGAGCTATGGAGAAGCGATGGTGGGCCCGGATTCTGATAAATGGCTCAAGGCCATAAAATTCGAGAGAGGATCCATGTATGAAAACAAAGTGTAGACTTTGGTAGAACGACTCGATGGTCGTAAGGCTATTGAGTACAGATGGATTTTAAAAGGAAGACGGACAATGATGGTAAGTATCGCCATTAAAAAAGCTCGACTTGTCGTTAAGATGTTTTCCGACAAGTTCAAGGAGTTGACTACGATGAGACTTTCTCACTCGTAGCGATGCTAAGAGTCTGTTGGAATTATATTAGCAATTACTGCAATCTTGCAGATAGGATGTCAAAACATTGTTTCCTCGACGATTTTCTTGAGGAAAGGTTGTATGTGATACAACCGGAAGGTTTTGTCAATCTTGAAAGATGCTAATAAGTATGCAAAGCTCCAGCAATCCTTCTAAGGACTGGAGTAAGCATCTCGGAGTTGGAATGTACGCTTTGATGAGATGATCAAAGATTTTGGGTTTATACAAAGTTTATGAGAAACTTGTATTTCCAAAGAAGTGAGGGGGAGCACTATAGAATTTCCGATGAGTATGTGTTGTTAACATGTTGTTGATCAGAAATGACGTAGAATTTCTGGAAAGCATATAGGGTTATTTGAAAAGTGTTTTTCAATGGAAAACCTGGATTAGGCTACTTGAGTATTGAGCATTAAGATCTATAAGGATAGATCAAAACGCTTAATAGTACTTTCAAATGAGCACATACCTTGACATGATCTTGAAGGTGTTCAAGATGGATCAGTCAAAGAAGGAGTTCTTGCCTGAGATGTAAGGTATGAAGTTAAGACTTAAAGCTCGACCACGGCAGAATAGAGAGAAAGGACGAAGGTCGTCCCCTATGCTTAAGACATAGGCCCTACAATATGCTATGTTGTGTACCGCACCTGAAATGTGCCTTGCCATGAGTCAGTCAAGGGGTACAAGAGTGATCCAAGAATGGATCACAAGACAGTGGTCAAAGTTATCCTTAGTAACTAGTGGACTAAGGAATTTTCTCGATTATGGAGGTGGTAAAAGAGTTCGTCGTAAAGGGTTACGCCGATGCAAACTTTGACACTAATCCAGATTATTCTGAGTAGTAAACTGGATTCGTATAGTAGAACAGTTATTTGGAATAGCTCCAAATGTAGCGTAGTAGTTGCATCTACAAGATGACATAGAAATTTGCGAAGTACATACGGATCTGAAAGATTCAGACCCGTTGACTATAACATCTCTCACAAGCATAACATGATCAAACCCAGAACTCATCGAGTGTTAATCACATGGTAATGTGAACTAGATTATTGACTCTAGTAAACTCTTTGGGTGTTAGTCACATGGGGATGTGACCTTGAGTGTTAATCACATATCGATGTGAACTGGATTATTGACTCTAGTGCAAGTGGGGGACTGTTGGAAATATTCCCTAGAGGCAATAATAAATTGGTTATTATTATATTTCCTTGTTCATGATAATCGTTTATTGTCCATGCTAGAATTGTATTGATAGGAAACTCGGATACATGTGTGGATACATAGACAACACCATGTCCCTAGTAAGCCTCTAGTTGACTAGCTCATTGATCAATAGATGGTTACGGTTTCCTGACCATGGACATTGAATGTCATTGATAACGGGATCACATCATTAGAAGAATGATGTGATGGACAAGACCCAATCCTAAGCCTAGCACAAAGATCATGTAGTTCGTATGCTAAAGCTTTTCTAATGTCAAGTATCATTTCCTTAGACCATGAGATTGTGCAACTCCCGGATACCGTAGGAGTGCTTTGGGTGTGCCAAACGTCACAATGTAACTGGGTGACTATAAAGGTGCACTACGGGTATCTCCGAAAGTGTCTGTTGGGTTGGCACGAATCGAGACTGGGATTTGTCACTCCGTGTAAACGGAGAGGTATCTCTGGGCCCACTCGGTAGGACATCATCATAATGTGCACAATGTGATCAAGGAGTTGATCACGGGATGATGTGTTACGGAACGAGTAAAGAGATTTACCGGTAATGAGATTGAACAAGGTATCGGGATACCGACGATCGAATCTCGGGCAAGTAACATACCGATAGACAAAGGGAATTGTATGCGGGATTGATTGAATCCTCGACATCGTGGTTCATCCGATGAGATCATCGAGGAGCATGTGGGAGCCAACATGGGTATCCAGATCCCGCTGTTGGTTATTGGCCGGAGAGTCGTCTCGGTCATGTCTACGTGTCTCCCGAACCCGTAGGGTCTACACACTTAAGGTTCGGTGACGCTAGGGTTATAGAGATATTAGTATGCAGTAACCCGAAAGTTGTTCGGAGTCCCGGATGAGATCCCGGACGTCACGAGGAGTTCCGGAATGGTCCGTAGGTAAAGATTTATATATGGGAAGTCTTGTTTTGGTCGCCGGAAAAGTTTCGCGCATTATCGGTATTGTACCGGGAGTGCCGAAAGGGGTCCGGGGGTCCACCTACCCCGGGGGGGCACATGGGCTGTAGGGGTGTGCGCCTTGGCCTATATGGGCCAAGGGCACCAGCCCCAAAAGGCCCATGCGCCAAGAGATAAGGGAAAGGAAGAGTCCTAAAGGGGGAAGGCACCTCCTAGGTGCCTTGGGGAGGATGGACTCCTCCCTGGCCGCACCCTTCCTTAGAGGAAGGGCCAAGGCTGCGCCCCCCTCTCCCTTGGCCCTATATATAGTGAGGGGAAGGGAGGGCAGCAACACCTAAGCCCTGGCGCCTCCCTCTCCCTCCCATGACACATCTCCCTCCTCCCGTAGCGCTTGGCGAAGCCCTGTTGGAATCCCGCTACTTCCACCACGCCGTCGTGCTTCTGGATCCCCATCAACCTCTCCTTCCCCCTTGCTGGATCAAGGAGGAGACGTCGCTGCTCCATACGTGTGTTGAACGCGGAGGTGCCGTCCGTTTGGCGCTAGGATCATCGGTGATTTGGATCACGACGAGTACGACTCCATCAACCCCGTTCTCTTGAACGCTTCCGCGCGCGATCTACAAGGGTATGTAGATCCACTCCTCCCTTGTTGCTAGATGACTCCATAGATAGATCTTGGTGACACGTAGGAAAATTTTAAATTTATGCTACGTTCCCCAACATATCTCTCCAAGTCATATGCATTCTATTGAAACTGTCGAATGTCTTCTCTGCGTCCTTGTCAGCAGAAGATACAGAGACAACCATTAAGTCCGTTTTCAATGCTCATTCCTCCACATGAAATCCGAAGAAGTAGGAACGACCACCCGACAATCCAGGCGTGCGTGGGACGTGGAACAAACCCCAAAATTCCGCATACTGGCCACGTGTTCTTCAGATGCGAATCGCCAGGGGCACCTGTGTAATAGCACAGTGCCGCCCCTGTGCCTATAAATACACACTCACACCGGTCATTATCTCTTCTTCCACCCTCGCACGAACCCTAGCACCACCGCTAGCTCTCGACGATGCCGGCGACGAAGCGCTTCGCTGCCGCAACCTCTCCGACGCCGTCTTCACGCCGACCGCGGACATCGTCCTCTCCGCCGTTGCCGTAGGTGTCCTCCGTCGCCAAGTTAGGGCACGGAAGAGTGAACTGCTCGGCCTCATCTCCCACTCCGTCTAGCAGTTCTCAGTGTGGTAAATAAAACTCCCTTTTTACAGCACCGTTGATCCTATTGATCTGTCACTTTCTACCACAAGCAGTTTCTGTTCACACAAGCTAGATCTCTCTCATACTGCATTTCATAACATGCCTAGTATATTCACTTGTGCTTCACAAAGTAGTTAGATTCCTCACTTGTACTGATCTGTGGATTCGTACAAATCTGGAAGCAACTTCTTATCTATGAGTGAATGTCTTCGCACGATGAGGTCAATGTCTTCTAAACTGATTTATCTTCAAAATCTTCTGAGAATGCATATGACCTCTTCCCCTTCCCTCGCACCTTAATGCTGTCACAGGTACATGTCCGTGGGAGAATCCTTTGATTCTCATAGTCTGCATTCATTTGCAGAATTCCTACAGCATCACATAAATTCTCCCGAAGCCAGTTCCTGTTGGTCCAGCAAACGAAAACCTTTGAAGCCTTTGAACGTCTTGAAGCCTTTCAAGTTAAAGTTTATGGCTTCAGAAAAGGCAGCAAGGAAGGGTGGCAGAAAGCGTCATGGTGAGACCTCCAGAGATCTGCCAGATGAACTTTTAGAAATGTACAAGACAGATCCTGAAGAGGATTACAGTCAGTGCAAGACCCGAATCCAATGGATTCGAAGATATTGGGCAGAACAATGGTTCAAATATAGATTTGTGACCCAGGAGTATACTGAGAAAAACGCCATCAAGATACCGTGGGGAGACATCCTATTCAAGAATCTTCTACCCAGGTCCAGAGATGAATCCATTGCTCAAGGCTTCTATCCATGCATGGTCCGTGGACCACAGCCTGCTGATGCACACTCGTCATCACTGCTATGGTGTCGTGACGACAATCTGTTCAAGCGCAACTTCTAGTTTGTTCAAAACTCTGCGAAGCAGAACAAGAAGACTTTTGCGTTAGACTTGAACCCTGGTCCCTCATCTCCAAGGGCAGATGGCACACGACATGCAGAACCCAATGTCATCGGTCCTTTCGCCAACCTTGAAGGCCTCATCACCTACATCTTGGTTCAAGGGACTGCAGTGAATGAGCCTGCGGCTGACACTGAGTCTGATGACGCGCCTGCAGTGCCGAAGCCAAAGAAGTTGAAGAAGCCAAAAGCTTCAAAGCCAGCCCCTTCACCAAAAATCTCAAGGGCAAAGCCATTGGCAACTGCACCTCCTGAAGACAGTGTGCAGTCTGAAGATTTATCACGCGTCTCCAAGCCCCAGAAGGCCAAGATGCCCCTGTCTCACACTGGCAAAGAGCTGACAGCTGCTGCCATTCTGCGCAACGACGACATTGATCTATCAAGTGATGAAGATCTTGCAGATGACGCTCTTGAGCAACTCATCAAGAGCAAAGAAGAAGCAGAAATCTTCAATGATCTGCCTCTCTTTGATGTCACCATCATCCACAACTTCATTGACGAGTGGTTTGACACGTCAAACATCAACTTTGAAGATCTGCAGCTACCCATTGGCCTCAGTGTCGCCTTTCAAGGCGCCATTGCTTCAGAACTTGCTATTGCCCAGCGCATTGTTGAGCTGAAGCAGAAGATTGACTATGAAAAGGCTCAGTTCAAGAAGCATATGGCCAAGCTCAGCGTGCAAGATGTGAAGAACTTCAAGACAATGATGCACGAGCTCAAGGAAGCCTTTGTGAAGAAGCGTGCAGAAGCTCAGGGTTCGCGTGAGCGCATGAAGACTCTGGCTGACAGATGTGTGCAAGCCTATAATGGGGCTGAGAAGCGCAAGGCACTTGGGCGTCCTGGCATCGACCCCAGGATGGCCGCAAAGAAGAAGAAGAAGCCTGCTACGGCTGAATCTGATGCACCAAGGCAAGAAGCAGTTCCGATTGTCTTCCCAACAAGAATGACTGGCTCGAAGCCAAAGAGCCGGTCAACAGCTTCAGAGCTCAAGAAGACAAGAACTGCTGAGGCTGAAGCCAGGAAGAGGAAACACTCTGAAGACTCTCCTACTGCCCCCACCAAGAAAAAGCGAAAGACCAAGAAAGCTCGGGCTGCTCCCACAGAGCCCTTAATAGTTGAACCAATTTCTATGGTTCATCCTGACGCAGAACGTCAACTGACAGTTCATGAGCCTGCTTCCACAGAGGCTCCTGAAGCTGAAGACATTCCAGCAGCTGATCCCATCGCTGCTGAAGACATTGGTCATCATGACAATGTAGAAGATGATGCAGTCCTTCCTCAGTTAGAAAACAACGAATTCATCAGCATTGGTCGTCCACTGACGCCAATTGCACAGGATGCTTCATGGGCAGATCGCCCACAAGAGGAAGAAGACTATGAGGCCCAGCCCACTCCAACTCCACAGGCGTCGTCTGCGTTCCGCAGGCTTCGCAAAGGTCCAAGGCCTCAAGTCTCTGCTGAAAACATTCCGGCTGCATCAGCCGCAGAAGAAGAAGTACCACAAGATCCCACTCCCCTGATCCACCAAGAAGCAGTTCTCCAGGAGAACGTGCCTGTGACCGACCCTCCAGCTAGTCAAGTGGAGGATGAAAATCTTGAGGCTGCCACAAACACCAATGAAGCTAATGTGGAGCCCTCCCCAGCAAAAGCTTCAGAAGACAGCGAAGCCACTGATCCTGCCACTTCTGTTCCTGAGTTTGCTGCCGGTCCCCAATTCAACTATCATGTTGAGCACAGGCCTCAGGTCCAGAAGCCAATCCCAAGACTGTCAAGGTTTCCAGGTCCTGCATCAGCACCTGGCTCCTTCAACATCAATGGCTTCAGGGCAGACAACACGTTCTTCGATAGCTCCAGGAACCCCTACTCAAGGGAAAGGATATCATCTGATCGGTTCTGGAGCTATCCTCAGTGAAGCTATTACTCTTGCATTCTTTACAACCAAGGTCGCATCTTCCCACACAAGCGCCTTGATGTTGAAGCTATAGCTGGTCTGCCCTGTCTAGAAGAAGCGTTGGATTGTTTCAAGCAAGTGGGTCTGCTGCAGTTTGTTACTGATGAAGAGCATTGGAATGAAGAGCTGCTGCTACAATTCTATGCCACGCTTCACATCAAAGGGTATAGCAGAGATCCGAAGACTTGGGTCCTGGAGTGGATGACTGGCAACGTTCATCACGAAGCCAATGCATTTGACATCATTGAGCTCACTGGCTTGCCCACTCCTGGCGATCTCTTCGAGCAAGGCTGTCAGCTGCATGCTGAAGCTATTGAGAGCATCTTTCAGCGGCCAGAACCTAATATGAGTCAAATACTCAGCATGATGAAGCCATTGCCCCAAGATGCTGCTTACCCCACAGAGTTCTTCGTTGAAGACCTTGAGCACCTGCCCAGAACCATCTATCACATCATTAGGCGAACTCTCTGGCCTATCAAAGGGCACTCTTCAAATGCCAAGCTTCAGGGTGCAATGAAGACTTTAGTCTTCTATATACTTCATGGCAAATGCTTCAATGCACAGGACTTCTTCATACGCCAACTTGCTGCATCAGGCATTGATCTGTTTGGTTTGAAGTTCTACGCCCCTTGGGTCATGTGGCTGATCAAGCTACACTCCACCATCTCGTATCAACCCTCAGCCCGCAACCATCGGATCTTCTTGCCTGACGTGGACATGTCTACTGAATCCATATATTTTGAGCCTGTCAAGCAACCTCTAAGTCTTCAGAATGCAGAACATCAGAGTTTTACTCAGAACGTTGAAGGCATTGAAGCAGTTTCTCGGGTGTATCCTTTGGCTGGCACTACACATGCACCACACCCTGCTGCAACTGAAGCCACTGACAGTGCCACTGCTCCACAACCCAAGAAGCGCACTCGTGTTCTCAACGACCGAGAGCTTCTTGTGGCTCTACATCAGAAACAGGATAGGCATCATGACTGGCTGAAGCGTCAGATGAAAAGCCTCTTGGTGGATGTTAATTGCACTCGAAATCTTGCCACCAAGAATGCTTTCGTTGCCCATGAAACCTGTCGCCGCACATGGAAAGGGCTAACGATGATGCTTTCTGAAGCTGATCTTCAAGAGGATGGATTCACCGAGAGATTCAAGTTTGACTCCACACCTCCTCGAAGGGCTGTGCTGCTAGGAACTCCATCCCTTGAAGACTCTGAGTTCTCTTCCTCTGCTGCCATAGTCACTGCCAAAATTATTGAGGAAGAAGACGATGCTACTTCACCGCCACCTACTTCAGCACCTCCAAGCTCTTCTGCACCGCCAAACAACACCAACAACCCTGCTACTTCACCTACTCCTCATGGGAACGAGTAGAAGCTCTATGTCTTCAAACCTTTTTGGTCATTACTGACAAAAGGGGGAGAAGCATATGAGATTGATAGTCTTTAAGCGGGTTCATATGGGCGGGTGCCTTATATTTTGCTTCGTGCTTACAACTCTCATTTTTTTGCTACATTTGGTTCTTATGAGTTGTAACACTTAAACTAGATGGTCGTCTGCTATTTATTTGCCACCTTGTTTTGCGAAGATAAATTCCGCATGTGCGACCATAAATTCCGTACTTAGCTCATTCTGCAGACGTCCATTTTCCATTATGCATGGCATTATCTTCATATACTTTCACATGCATAGTGGATTGTCTTCATAAGTTGAAGTGGATCTCCACAAGTACCACCTGCCATGTGCATTTGCATTCCAAAAAGCAAATTAACTTATATGCACATCTTCAGGGGGAGCCCTTGCAACTTATGAAGACAATTCCTTATTCTTTACAATTTCACAGATTATATTCCCCATTGAAAACTTCAACTAGTTTGTCATCAATCACCAAAAAGGGGGAGATTGTAAGTGCATCTAGTGCCACCCCTAGTTGGTTTTGGAGTATTGACGACAAACCTAGTTGAGGGACTAATGTGTTTGTGAGAATTGCAGGATAACACAGGTAGAAGTCCCTCATTGATTCGGTTTTACTACCAGAGATGACCCCTAAAACTCTATGAAGACATTAAAGTCAAAGGTGGTATATGAAGATATTCACATTGAAGACTATGACAAGAGAAGCCACGATATGAAGCCTATGGAGCTCGAAGACTTAGATCTTTCGTAGTTCTTTTTCTTTTGTGTTGAGTCATAAGAACCACCGTACTGTTAAGTGGGGTCCAAGAGAACCAGTCAGAATGACTGAAGTGATGCCCAAACCAAAAACTATGTCTTCGAGTGAAGACCATGAGAGCGAATCTTGTCCAGAGTCGGACAAGTCAGCTTTGCTTGTAGCCCAAGTAAAGTTGCTGTGTGAGTTTGAAATCTGACCGTTGGGACACGTGTCAGTTCCTTAGTGACCCAGGGTCATTTCGGACAAATCAGGTTGGGTTGCCAAGTGGCTATAAATAGCCCACCCCCTACAACCATAAACGGTTGGCTGCTCAGATTGAAAGTATGGCTTTTGTCGTTTGAGAGCAACCCACCTCGAAGCCTTTGAGAGAGAATTCCTTGCGAGGATAAAGCCCTAACCACCAGAGCCAGAGAGAATTGGGCATCACTTAAGTCTTCTTGTCTGTGTGATCTGAAGACTTATTACACTTGAGGACTGTGCATCCTCCAGCCGGTTAGGCGTCGCGTTCTGAGCATCTAAGAGACATTGTGGATTGCCGGTGAACGAAGTCTGTGAAGGTTTGGGAGTCTACCTTGAAGACTTACCAGAGTGATTGGGCGAGGTCTATGTGACCTTAGCTCAAGGAGAATACGGTGAGGACTGGGTGTCCTGAGCTGCGTGTTCAGGACTGGGTGTCTGGGACTGTGTGTCCTAAGGTTTAAATACCTAGCCGCTCCAACCAGACGTACAGTTGTCACAACAACTGGAACTGGTCCAACAAATCATTGTCTTCAACGAGTCACTGGTTTCATCTTCACTTCACTTTACTTACTGTTACTCACTGTGAAGTCATTGTATGTTTGCACTATCATTTGTCTTCACTGAGTGATTGCGTGTTCTGTTTGGCTTCACAATATCTTCCTACCTGATCCTTACTGCCTAGCTGCTATTAGTCTTTGTGCTTTCACTTCATTGAATACTTGACTATGGTTTGTCTAGTGTAGTCTACCTTCCGCTGCATGGTAATAGATTTAATTTTATCATTTGTCTTCAAAACTCCCATGTTCTGAAGACTTTCATAAAAATCGCCTATTCATCCCCCTCTAGTCGATATAACGCACTTTCAAGAAGTACTCCCTCTGTTCCACAATGTAAGATGTTTTTGCAAGCTACGTTAGCTTGCAAAAACATCTTACATTTTGAGACGGAGAGAGTATAAATGTATAGCTAACTAACGTACATGATGACTATTATATTGTCTATAAACAACATGACAATAGGAATATAGCTAGTAGTCAGCTTTATTATTATTATAGTTGCTCCAATGAAAGAACATAATGGCATTATTATTATTATTGAGCAGCTCAATATGAATACACTTATTTAAGGCGTGAAAGTTGAAACCTTGTGGCAGGGCGACTATATGTAATCTACAAATTGGACATCCTAAGTTTTGACTAAAGTCAAACTTTTAAACTTTGACCAATTATACAGAAAAGGATAAACATCATCGCCATCAGTAATGACAACCATTTTAAAATTAATCAGTAATAAGAAGATTTGTCATAAGATATGCATTCACTGCATATTTATTAGTAATGACAACCACATTTCTCTGTAAACTTTGATCAAACTGAAATGGTTCGAGTTAAAGTTAATTAATTGCTATCAGATTGACCAGACCAGCCCAAGTTTTCAGATTGTGCAGCTCAATAAAATAAAAAGAAGCGCTAAAACGTGGTTCATCAAAGGGTCCTTCAATATGTAATTCTAATCGTTTTGGAAGGAAGTTTCTTCCCCACAAAAACAAAAAGATACTGTAAGCAGGTGAAACGTACTCAAAGTTATGTATAGTACGAATTCATGTAAAATAGTAGGAGCACGAATCATGATTGGCGCTGCCTCCATTACCGTCCGTCGTTATCTTTTTGGCATTCCGCGAGCACCGACGGCGATGCCACGATGGCCACCAAACGCCAAACAGTCACGCGAATGCGCTCGGCAGCGGAACCATCCAAGCAGTCACGTCAAACTCCACCAGAAAAAGGCCAGCGTTTCTTTTTCCCTTCTCAAATCCGGAAAGGCGCAGTCGCTCACAGGATCATCACACCGTCTCACCGGTGCACCAGACCTCGTGGCTGTCTGAGTCACACCGCCAACTCACGCCCCTATCCGGTGATGTGTCTAGAAGACCGGAGCAAACCAACGTGCACCTACGCGGGACGCCGTCTCGGCCACGTCGCCGCCGGAAGGAATACAGGGGATGCCACTGTGGTGACCGCGCGCAGTTTCGCCCACTCCGCACTGCCGCGGAGGTCGTCCCCGTCACCTACCATCCACACCCACGCGCCACGGGCCCGGCTCCCACCGGTACAAGAAGGCGGCCACCCCACCACCACCACAGACGCTCGAAACCCCAACCCAACCAAATCCATCATCGCCATCATCCCCACCTTATTAAACCAAAGCCCGCGCACCTGATCCTCCAGTGCTGTCCGCCATCACAGCGTCCGTGATAGTGCTGTGATCCGCTGATCCTTCGCCTGGTAGCTCGGGGAGCAGGCGTAGCGTTCGTTTCTTGCAGGGAGAGTGGGTCGAGTGATCGGGCGGGCGGGTGGCATGAGCCCGGGGAGCGGCAAGCTGCGGTGGCTGTGGAGGGCGCCGGCGCGGGCGTTCGGCCGCGCGCGGGACTTCTACGTGCGGAGCATCACGGGGTGCGCGCGCTACGTCCCCGCCGACGCGGCCTTCGGCGCCTACCCGGTGCTCGTGCCCGCGCCGCTGCCCAGGAGCCAGAGCTGCGGCTCCGGCGCCGACTACGGCGGCGAGGAGGACCTCCGGGAGCTCATCCGCGCGGCCTCGCAGAGGCGCGATGTCGAGCAGCGGCGGCAGGCCGACCATCTCCATGCCGTGCCCAGGAGCCAGGGCGTGGCGGGGGCGGCGTCCATGGCGCCGATCGACGAGGACGCGCCGTGCGAGTTCGCCGCTGGTGCGGGCGCCACGCTCTACTCCCGCAGTCAGAGCTACGCCGGCGGGGCCATGGGGGCCAGGAAGTCTCACTGCCACAGCAAGGTGTCGGCCTTGGGCTGAGCTAGCCGCCGGCTGCTCCTCAACTGCTCGTGTGTGATCAGGTTTCAGGTCATGCTTGCCAAAAATTGTTCATGTTGCTCCGATCCATCTGAAATTGGGATTTTCAGCTTGTAAATATGATACAGGGAGGAATTCATGCATGCGTAATTTGGTTGTTTCCTTGTAGGCTCGATTATGCTTCAAAAATCATGGGCTCCATGGTCATTCTCTAGTACCTTGCTTGCAATGAAATGCCGGAATGATCATACAGTGTAGATATTTGCAACTCGCCACCCACCGCTGGGTCACCGGTCGCCCAAGAGATTGAAAGCGCGGGCGGTGCCGTTCCGTAGCGGGCACACGATGAATGGCGACATGATTTTCCAGTACATGGACCATGTCACATGCGGCAGACATCACTTGTCTTGACATTCGTATTGCCACATTTGATACTCTCGGGTCTATATTGATATTCCAGTCGAGTTTGCGTTAGTTTACAACGCTGCTACCGCCAAAGTTCACAAGTCATTTTTTTTAGCTTAGATCAGGTTCATAAATAGGTCTATGAACGTGTCAAACTTGTCAATTTTTCTCGTCTTTGACTCCGTACCTTATAATTGCATCATAGCAAACAACATCCGCCAACAATCTATTCTACTGAGTTCAGATACGCTCATTGAAAGAGAATGCCACCACAACGGCTTAGATTGCATTGGACAACTTAACTCCACAGTTTTATTAGAAAAATAAAGAGTTGTCCTGGACATGTGTAGCTTCACGTTTTGGTGAACTGGAGTTCAGATGTCGGCCAGTTCATTTTGGTGAAGTTAGAAAAAGGTCGATTAACCTACTCCACTTGATTCCCGCACCTGCACAATTATCCCAAGTCCTTGTTGAGTCCCCCGGCCTTTGCATCATTGCGATGCACGCAACCATTGTTATGATTATTAAACGGAGTATAGGATGAAAGACAATCACGGTCGAACCATTACAAGGGAAAGAATAGAACACCTATGACTAAGTCATCTTCTTCCACAACAACGCCTTCAAAAAGGGGTACACGATTTTGTTTCACTGTCGCCATGTCTGGCTGATGGCCAGGGCAAGAATTTTTCATCCAGGTTGCTGAGAGCAAGCATTAAAGGCTAGTACATCAGCAAGGAGGCGAGACCTTCAATAAGGTAACGACACAAGATCATCGCTGCTGAGCCTGACAACAAATACCAGAACAAAGATTTTCACCTCGGACATGAAGCAATGTTTCAACTAGCACCTTAAAAATGGATCAGCCAATAATCATCTCAGCCAGTACGCTGAGCCCCATTATCCATCTATCCTAAAAGTTGTTTTGAAATACACACTTTTGTACCTCGGTACCTTTGACACAGTTGCCCAAGCCCTCACCTCCCCTGCCACCCCTCCCCTAAGGTCGCCGCCATCTCTCTATTGCCGCCTCGTCTCTCCTGTGCCACTCCTTGAACCTGAAGCGCCCCTTGTTTCAAAGGGAGGAGGGTAGTTTATTCACTTTTAATTTGATGGTCAGAGGTTAACTGAAAGCTAAACAACAGTAATTAAGACCCCCGGGAGAAAATAGGGATGTCTCTTACATTACCCAATGTGGAAGTACCGACGTAATTTCATAGAGTTATTATATCTGAATGATACATGAAGAACATAAGCCAGATGGCAGAACACGGAGACCTAGGATGTAGAAGATTATGACATGAGTGATTTGGCATATTTGGATTCCTTTCCTGTATATCCACTCATGTGGCAGTTCGTCATATGATTCGTATAAGCCCATTTGTCTAGAGATCATCATATACATTTAGAAAGTCGTATGCTTTGCTAGAAGATTGTACATTTTGGTACCCGTACCACTACCATATGTGAACCCTCCCGGTGCCTAAGAAGCATGTCTCTCGAGTTGCTTGGTTGATGCCCTCAACTAGCACCTCGCAAACCACATGTCGTCCTATCATCAGCGGATTTGAATTGTCGTTGTGTTGTTCTAGAGCTCGTTGTGGAGGGCCTTCCACCAGGAGCCCGAGAGTTTGTCTCTAACATATTGATAAAGACCTCATCCCAGCACTTCTACCTGCAACGGTCATCTGGCCTAATCCTCTCATATCTTTGTTTTTCATTGCTATTCCTGTCGGGTTTATGCTTCTTGAGGTTATATAATTTAGTTGGTAAATGGTGTCCATACACATGTTGGTTAGTCAAAGAAAATGTTTTTCTACTCCTTCTCTCATGACTGTAACACTAGTTCGTTGGTTATATTTTTTGGTATAAATTCTGTTCTTAAATTAGGAATAGATAGATGCATTGCAATACAAATTTGCGAAAGGTAGATAGAAGCATTGCAAATTTCCAAAAGGTAGATAAAAGCATTCTAATGCAAAGTTGTTGCTACATATTTTAACCTTATGGGAGAATTATTTTAGCCTTGATAGAAACATCACTAAAACACTGAGTTCTTGGCAATTGTTCCATACACATGTGGTATTTGCAATTCTTTTTACAGGTCATAGTTCATTTCAAGAGAATGCGAGCGGTTTTGTGATGAAACTCTTGTTAAATATGCAATTCTTCTTGCCAGTTAGTTCATTTGATGGTCTTGTTACTAATTAGTTAGTGGAATTATCCATTAGCAAATAAAATATAAAATATGCTTGATTGTGTCTAACACATGATGCGCAACAGGGAAAGAAAGAAGACAATCAAGGTATCGATGAAACATTTCCTAAACCGGTGAAATACCAAGTTCGGAGGAAAAGGGAGGGGGAGGAGGGAGAGATAGGGTACTTTAGACTTTTCATTACAATCTCCTTCGAGCCTTGATTGTTAGCCAAATACATTTTTATAGCTCCAGAGTGATGGGGTCGAGTTTGTGGTGAAGTGAAACTCTTGCAAACATACACTTGAATCCCATATTACACGAATAATTCACCCTCATACCGATTTTCAGATGGTTGTCTCCACCAGTAAAAGTTAGAGCTCATCTTGCATAGGCAAAAATGATGAAAAAAATCAAAGGAGAAGAAGAAAAGCTAATAGAAAAAAGAACAAAATAAGAACACATAAAAATACTTGTTGAGAAATCACCGGATTGTTAACTCATTCAACTAGGTGACACCCCGCACGTTGTTGTGGGAATTTGTGGAGATATATTGTTGGAATATCAATGTTTTGATTAATAATATGATAATTGAATCTGGAAATAGATATTATTTCTTGTATTTAATTACTGTACATTTTCTTTCAAAGATTGTTAGATTACAAGTTCTCTGGAAATGCAACTAAGATAAATCAACATCAATGGCATGGAAAGCTTGCAACAAGATAAAATGAGACAACTAGCAAACAATGCACACAATATGAAAGGTTCAAGAACAAGATAAGTACCGAGGTAGAGACGAAGATATGGATCCCTTGAATGCTTCTCATTAGATCAAAGTGCAAAGCCACATCATACCAAAACAATGACAATAGAGAATTTATGTCATTTGTGTTATGACATGCAATACATAACCCCATGAGAAAACATTCAAACACTGCACAATTAAAAATATTAGGAAAAATAACTACTCACAACCTTAGCATCACATGCAAGGCAAAAATTTGATGAATCGACTCTCGTTAGTTCATTGCGCATAATTAGGTGGTAGTGGTACCCCTGCTGCCTGGTTATTGCAACAACACCTCTTGGATTTGCACAACTAAACCCGAGCATGGACAACCCGGCCTGATGACCTGACCCGAAAAAAGGGCTTCGGGCAGGGCTCAGGCCTCATTTTGCAGCCCGGAAGGTACTTCGGGCCGGGTTCAGGCTTCTTTTTCCAGAATTTCAAGCCGGTCTTACACGTGCGAACACTAGAAAATAACATTCCGGACGGGCTTGACTTTGGGCCGAGCTCGGGCTTGATAAAAGAGTGCATTTCGGGCTTCGGGCAGGGCTCGAGCTTGAGAAAAGAAGGTCGGGCTTTTACAAGCCTGACCCGGCCCGGCATATGCCTGGGTTTATGCACAACCTCTCATAAGATTGGCATACCTTCTCTTCCCCACCAAGTGCCCCCATGTATTTATTTCCATCCAATAATTACTACTGTTTTCATTCATTCCATCTCTGCCAAATAAGACATTGTGGTTGACCTTGCTTCCAACCTAGTCAATCTTTATCAGGTGGAGAACCCTTCATTTTCTTGACCTGTTATATGTGTATTTGTGTGTGTATAATTGTCTTCTTTCTTTGCGTCGCGGAAATATGTTTTTGTTAAATCCACCGATGCACCTGTCCACTAAATGGCATTTCCGGACTGATGTGCACTATATGGAGGATATCCCAATTTGCAAAGCATTTTTGGTGACACCAAGACAAGCAATTATTTTTGTCAGATTTGACGTGCTAAGGGTAAAAGAGGGTTTGATTTGTTGTCCCATTTGATGCGTAGGTTGAAGGGAATATTACTCTCAACTATGTCATTATGCTCTATGCAAGGCTCTGCATTAGTTACGTAATCCAAGTGTATACAAGGGTTTCAATCACTTTGAGTGGAGTATTAGCCATTAGATACAATGGATGTTTTTTTGGATTTACGGACATACTGTCTACTAGTAGAAGGGACGTGCTATGCACATGTTCTTCACTCATCTTGTATATGAAAAAATTGCTTATCCCACATTGTTAGTTTTGTTGTATGCATGATTTTGAGTGTTAAATTCGATCAGAAGGATCGTCAAATTGCTGCGTTCGAAAGTTCGGTGGAAACAAATGTTCAGTGCTTTGATTTGTAAAGGTAGCTGTTTACCCGCTGTTTTTTCTTGAATCTTCCAGGGCTCCGGTTGTTAAGCATTGAACTTTTGGACCAACATTTGTGTGGGCCCATTTGGAGCCGAGAGGATTCCAGAAAGATAGTGGAGTCACTTTGGTGCCTCTCTGTACACAGCGAATCTAAGAAATGTCAACCGTTAGATCTCTTTGACTAGGTATTGATAAATGGTGGATATTCATCTCCTAGAGCAAATCGATGGCTCATAATTGCTCCTGAGTCTTGGCGGATAGGTAATCAAAATTCAAATTTTTATGTACTATAGTAGCAGAGATATAACATGACCCAACCTATGTAATATCCTTTTTATGTTTCGTTGATTGGTCAAATTCACATGCCTATGCTTATTATTTCATGTCACTGCTTTCATGGGAAAAATGCTATATCAAACCTATGAATCCCAACCGGATTTTTCCCATAAGAAAATTCTAAGATCTCAATTCCTTGCATTTATATTCTTGGTCATTATTAATTATAGAAATACGAAACATATCATTACTCATTAACACGTGATGCATGCAAAACAAAGAAAGAGAGAAGAAAATCAAATAATCAATAAAACGGTTCCTGAACCGATGCATTACCAGGTTCCGAGGAAAAAGGCAGAGGTGGAAGGGTACTTTAGAGTTTTCACTATAATCTACGTTGAAAACTTGAATTAATTTGGAGCTTGGTCGTTAGACAAATCTATTTTACAACTCTACAGTTTAGTGGTGGAGTGGAGTTTAAGGTGAAGTAAAACTCTTACAAACACACCCTTATAGCCCACCATATGTAGAAAAAATTGCACAACTCACCCTCGCGTTGATTTCTAGTGTGGATCTCCCACTATACAAGTTAGAGACCATCTTACTTAGTAAAAAATTTGATGTGAAAATTTAAAGCACAAGAAGGAAAATAAACAAAAACAGAAAAAATGAACATGAAAAACATTTTGGGAAATGAATGGCTATCTACTCATTCAACTAGATGATATCCCATGCATTGTTGTAGGATTTTTTGCAATATATTTAAATGTGATTGGAGCATGATAATTTAATTAATAATACAAGAATTGAAATTAAATTAGATATGATATATGATATTATATTTTTTATGTAATAATTATATATTTTATTAATATGAGTAGTACAATAGTTTTTCATGCATGATTGCATGTTGAGGTGGTTCTTTTCATTTATTGTGTTGACGGTTGAATTGTGTTTCTTTCAATGCATAACTGCATGTGGTGAGAAGTAGGTTAGCAAGGATCACCAATTTAGTTATATATACTCCCTCTTTTCAATAATTATGGTCATGGTTCTAGTCCAAATTTGAACTAAACTCTATGGAACGGAGGGAGAAGAAGTGAAGAACTTATTGGTGTGATGTTCCTTTTAGGGGGAAAACAGTAGTATGGGGTTGACGTTACAAAGCTGAATGCCATTTACCGTAGAGGCAGATTCTTTTTTATCACATCAATGCCATAGAAGCTGATGCTGAACGAAGTTTTTTTAGGGGATGATTTATTTTATTTTATTTTTGCGGTAGGGAATGATGTTTTACAAAGCTGCATGCCTGCATGTAGAGAGTAGAGACAGAGTAATTTTTTTGAAGAGAAGCCACAGAGGCAATCGCCCGGCGTTATCTTTGGGTTTTTTTTTTTTTTGGCCGAACAGAACTGCACGTCTCTTTTTCGGCCCAAAGTATGTATGGTCCATAATGCGGCTCACGAAGCCCAGGCCATTCCAGCCCCAAAATCCACAGGCTTCAGATAGATATTCCGTGTGATTCCACAGTGAGTGGAATTCGTCACGCTGGAAAAAGGAAAAAAAAGGAGTTTCTAAACAAAAGAGTGGAATTCGTGAGGAGCACAAATCTGGGAAGTAGTCGGCCGTGGGCCCACCGGAACCCATCATCTTTATCGGCGACTCCGCCGCGTAACAACCAACCCATCACGGCAGTCCTCCACGCTACGCTCATCCGCGCCACCGCCCCCGACGTGCCTCCCCCATCCGAACCCTAGCCCCGTTGACCAGCGCGGCGACCGCCATGGACGGCCTCGTCGCCTTCTCCCGCCGCCGCCGCCGCTGGCTCCTCCTCGCCGCGCTGGGGACGGCGTCGGCCTACGGCGCGTACAAGATCTACCACCTCCCGGCCGTCGCCGCCCGCCGCCGCCGCCTCGTCCGCCTCGCCGCGGCCCTCGCGGCCTTCCTCGACGCCGCCGCGTCCTCCGCCGACGCGGCCGCCCTCGTCTCCTCCGACCTCGCCGACTTCGTCCGCTCCGACTCCGACGAGCTCCCCCGCAGCGTCGCGCAGCTCGCCAAGCTCGCCGCCTCCCCCGAGGTCTCCGCCACCGTCTCCGCGCTCTCCCAGGCCGTCGCGGCCGGGGTGCTCCGCGGCGTCGGCTCCACCCCCGGGGCCGGCTCCGGCGGCAAGGTGGCCCTCACGGACCGCCTCGTCGACAAGCTCTTCTCCGACTCCGGGGAGCGCCTCGCGTCCGCTGTCGCCGGGAGCTTCGCGCGCCACCTCGTAATGGCCTTCTACTCCGCCCCGTCTCCTCCCGGGCAGACCTCCTCATCGCCCGATTGGGTCAACGTGGTTGCAATGGGAAAGGGGCACAAGGCGATTAGCAGCTGGGTTGAGGTCCTCGTCGGCACCGCCGTGGGGGTGTTCATTGACAAGACCATACACATCAATACCTACGAGCAGCTCTTCGAAGGGCTCACCAATCCAAGCCATGACGCCAAGGTCAAGGAATTGCTTGTTTCAGTATGCAACGGGGCAGTGGAGACTTTGGTGAAGACCTCTCACCAAGTTATCTCCAAGGCCAATAGTAAATTGGATAATAATGGCAATGGCAACAGCAATGGAAGTGGCACTGGCAGTAGCAGAGCTGGGGAAGGGTGGGTGGAGACAGTCTCTAGCACATTGGCAGTGCCAAGCAACAGGAATTTTGTGCTTGATGTTACTGGGAGGGTGACATTTGAGACGGTGAGGTCATTTCTTGAGTTTGTGCTGTGGAAGCTGCATGATGGGGCGAGAAAGAGTGGGGACACCGCGTTCGACAGCGGACTGCGAGCCATGAGGTATATGAGTGATAAGTCTATGGTTCTCGCCACAATCTGCATAACACTGTGCCTGCATGTGTTAAATGGAACTCGATTCCTGGTTACCGCTTGAACATGCAGCCAACAGGGTGGGGGCTTTTGGCTTGTATAATTTGCACATTGTTTATGTACAAATTGTAGCTAAAATTGTACTGAAAAACTGTAAATTCAACTAAAAAAAAGAGCTGAAATGGGGTAATTTGGTTGCAAGGCTTTATTGTGGCTTATGGTTGGGGTTGTTATTCATGGCTGTAATCGAAGTGATTGATTTGTTGTGCCCTTGAGAAAGTGTGTTTGAGGCATTATTTGGTATGGAGATGTGTTGTACGTTTGAAGGAATTTGTATCACTGACATCTTCATCATTATAACATTGCTGATATCATCAATATCGAAAGTTTTTCTGGTCGGTTTCCTAATTGTCTTGTTTTCTATCCATGTCGTTATCTATTATATGTTCGTAAATTGTTTTTCAACTATCTTTTGTTCTCTATGATGTCAAACATAGCTTAACCTCCTCATTTCACAATTGGATTTGTGAATGCTTTGTTTGGATTCGAAGTTTTAGTAAGCTCAATATTAATTCTATGTAGATTTGTGATGACGACTTATTATTCATCCTGTGTAGTGTACTAGAGGTTCCTAAGAATTCATATATGAAGCAGTAGGTATCACATATTGAATGGGATCTTACAAACATTACTCTAGTGATGTCGATGCATTGTCCGATGAAAGTTCCCCCCAAAGGTAAAATACTAACGGACTGGATTTCTGTTCCTCCGTCTTAGCTTACATGATACAGGTGCAGAAACAGTTTTTGACGTACTGGTGTTAGATTTGGTTGCTTGTTAATTGCATATTGTTTCTCTAACTTCTGTTTTAAACTGTTCCTTTTGGACATGGCTTCATGGTAATATGAAGAAAAGAAACTGCAGTATCCACAGTGTTTCACACACAAGAATTATAAACTTTACATCAGTATTTTGTTTGATTGTTTTACTAACTATGACACTTTGTATAGTTAGGGAAAGAGATATGGCGAATTGTGAGAGGTGTGGGGAAGTTAGTAGACAAGGATGTAGTTGCTTTGATAATCTCTTTGAGGAAAACATGTTTGTTTTAAGTTACCATAAATTTAACTGTCTTGTTGGCGTTTTCCACTGAATCTGGTCAATTTATAATTTTTAATGCTCGCCGGATGGCTTTCCCTTAAAAAATGTTAATGGAAGTGCGTTTAGTCTGATGGTAAACATGCATGGCCATTGTCATTTCAAAATATCCAGATTTACTCAAATTGGAGTTCTGCAGAGTATTTGTGTGATTGTGATCAATCATTGATGAGCCATGCGCTGTATGAAATTGATGCTATTTTCCTTTAATAATAGCCACAGTTGTATGTATTTTATATTGATTTGGAATTTTGAATAGAACTTCAGTTCATTTTACAAGTCAAAAATAACTTATGTACTAGCAGTCTCTTGTAGATTTGAAAAAGATGCTTGTTCATAGAAGGGATTCTAAGCTAGCAACCAAGGCAAACATTCATTTCTAGAGAAGTGCACTATCCTGGTGTCCTTCTTTCAGGCTTTGTTCGGTTGAGGTGGATTTGAAGGGGATTGGCAGGGATTGAGGGAGATTAAATCCCCTACAAGCCAAAATCACCTCCAATCACCTCCAATCCTTTTGAGAAGTAGATTAACCGAACAAGGCCTCAGGGAATCAGGATTTCATCACCTTTTCTTTACATATTTTCTATGTGCTCTGGACTACCTTTTTTGGTCTATTTGCGTTGCTCTGTTCTGTTCTGTTCAATCATATCTAGAATGAATTTGCTATATGGACTGAAATGGGTCGGGTTTTACCATTCTATCAGCCTAGAAAAAGTATTCAAGTGATTGTTTTTCCACTCTATAGCTGAAACATATTACACTATAGATGGCGATACTGTGTTTGCGTATGAAAATAGCACCTCATGGGGTCGATACTTGCGCCCCTGGCAACTAGTTGAGTTTCTGAAAAACTCAGCACTTCAACATTACAATTCTACTGGAATAGCTGCAGTGTTTTGTCAGTCAAGAGCTCGATGATGTTGTTTGCTCTATGGTTTCCTGTATGTAAACTTGCTGTATTTATTCTGTAAAAGGTGTAAAGTACGCACACCGAAAGAAATCTGAAGACAGACCAGGTAACCATGTCAAATTGCTACAGTAGTGGTTGTACTGACACAGAACATTGCTGCTAGCACTTGTTGCAGCGTTCATGTGTTTGCATGATAATGTTATGTGCATAGAGTGTGTTAGATTCCCAGTAATGTGCAGTCACGGCTTGCTGGCATCTACTTCCTCCGTTCCTAAATATTCGTCTTTCTAGAGATTTCAAATGGTCACCACATACAGATGTATATAGACATATTTTAGAGTGTAGATTCACTCATTTTGCTTCATATGTAGTCATCATTTGAAACCTCTAAAAAGACAAATATTTAGGAACGGAGGGAGTATGAGAATGAGGAACACACATATGTGAAGCCTGCGGCACCTCTCAAGAATGAAAACCGACTCCGGATTTTCGTTTTGGGGGTGCAGATTGGAGCCCGTGGAGCATGATAACTTTTTGATGACCTTGTTGGGCACCTGCGGCAGCTCCATGGGCAATGAACTTCATGCTTAATTTATATTATTTGATGCATTTTATATTATGCTTGAATTTGAATTTTTGAATTTAAAATCTAAAATTTGTGGAGAAATGATGTTGAATTGTGTGTGGTTGAAACATAATGATCTGAATTAGTGACGAGAAAATAGACTTTGTGATAGTGCTTACATGCAAGTGTAGAGAGATATAGAATAGGTTGAATTATTGGATTCTCAAAAGCACCTACTCCCTCCGTCCAAGTGCGTTGGATCAAAATCCTGAAAGTATTACTCCCTTCATTCGAAATTACTTGTCGCAGAAATGGATGTATCTAGACATATTTTAATTCCAGATACATCCATTTCCGAGATAAGTAATTCCGAACGGATGAAGTATTAAGCATAGCAGCTCCAATATGGTAGAGTGATGGATTATCGGGGCTCTGTCGGAGATCTAATAATAACAGCTGAAATGTGGAAAAGCTTCAGCCAGCTTGACTGGCGTTGGATCTCCATCCAACGGTCGACACAAACCCTTCACGGCCCTGCACAAAAACCTCACCGCGCCACGGAAGTTGTGTGCCGAAGAGAAGCTTCCCGAAGGAAAGCCTGATGGCCGGGGCCGCGGCCGCCACCGCCGCCGCTCCGCCGGAGACGGCACTCCCAGCGGCGGATGGCCCCGGATACGACGGCGAAGACTACGAGGGGGAGGAGTGCCGCATATGCCGCCTCCCCGCCGAGGCGGACCGCCCTCTGCGTCGCCCCTGCGCCTGCCGCGGCAGCATCAGGTTCGTCCACGACGATTGCCAGCTCCGGTGGCTCGCCGCCCGCCAACAAAACCGCTGCGAGGTATCATCTCTTGCCCCCCACCCCGCTAGGGTTTCCAGGCGCGTGCTTCTGCCCCTCCCCCCTGGGTCTCGGCATCATGTCCGCCATGATTGATCCCCTCATGTTGTTGGTGTGGTATGGGGCGCTTAGTTCTTATTCTATTTTTGATATCGTCTAGATTCATCTGGTTCAGTACCGACCTTCACCCCATTTACTATTAGAACTATGTCATGGTTGGCGTTGGTATGATTGCCAGGGGGAATATCCCCTTCTGCAGTGTAAGATTGTCAGGGAAAATATCCCCTTCCGCAATGTAAGATTGCCAGGGAAAATATCCCCTTCTGCAATGTAATACGTTGTTATTGTCATATTATTGCTGTGGTTATGTTGAACTCATTTTCAGTTCCATTTCAATGTGATACCGATGTTGAAGTGTCTGATCTTTTTCTTATCATTGCAGGTGTGCAACCGCGACATCTCCACCTGTCCTCTCTACGCCGCAGATGCCCCTGCGAGGCTGCATGTTTCTGAGCTCATGGCGGGTTTGCCCAGGAAACTCATGGGTCTGCTGCTCCCCCTATTCTTCGCCTTCTGTGTCGTTTGGGAGTTTGTCATTCCGCTCACCACCCTCTGGACATGGCGTCTTGCGCTCGCCACGACCTTTGCTCAAGTGCACCATCTACTCTCCCTACGCCTATCTGTGACCTGCATCCCTGCTTCAATTGCGCTCTGGGCTACATTTGTACGCTGGGTTGCACCATTTGCTGTAGCTCCATATGTGTGCTGGGTTCAACGCCTGGTTACTTGGAGTGAGAGCCAGGAGTTTTGGTTACTTGATGCCTTCCAGGTCCTAGCGATATTGGCTGTTGAAGTTTCCTTGGCGGTATGATCATTGCTTCTCAACTAATATCCTACGTGTGCTACTTATATTTGTTTATTACGATGCTACGGTATTCGTTGAACGATAATATCCTTCTCGTATCGTAGTAAAGCACCTGTTAATGCAGTTCTGTCCTGAACTGGAGCATTTAGCACATCTTGCCAAGGCTTTCCTGATTGTTTATTTACATTTCGTCACAGTGGCACAGCACAATATGGCGCTAGTTCGAAGTGTATTATCCTGGATGTGTACAGGTTATTAGAAGAAATGTAAGCAAGACTTGAATGATGGTCACATGGAAGAAACTGTTATAAGTTGTTCTATAAAATATGACGATGTTAAACTCTTTGCTTCTTTCACTACCTTGAAATTGTGCCTTCCATTGGCCGGGATGGATACACTAGTGGGAGGACTACTCCCAAATATAGATTTTGGACTTCTTCTGGTTATTATTTCAATTGCACCGCCAAAACTGTCTAAGCTTGTTCTTTTGGTGTTTTAGTTGCTATGCTAACGTAGTATGTTATTATTACCTTCTTAAGGTAATTCTACCCTTTTTTATCTACAAGGTTGTGGGTTTGTAGCTTAGTTGCGTCCTCCTGGAGGATGAGAGCCTGAAATATCTCCTGCTTGCTTTTTTATTACTTATTTCTAGAAAGATCTAACAATATACTTGTCTAATCAGGTGGTAATAGTTGACATGGCCCTTGCTTGTATATTTTGTTTTGTCCCATTTTCATTGGGAAGGATAATTCTATGGTCAACATCATGTCTCAGCTTTGGCAATGTGGATGAAGTCAATTCTTACACTTCAACAACTTCTACCCTTCTAATTGGATATGAACTTATCTTTAAGGTGGGTGCAAGTTTTGCTGTGGTGCATACTTATCCGTACTTGAGGGGCGAGCGCCTTGTGGTCACAATTTTCTTTAGAAGATTGTATGGTATATTCTTCAGAGGGATCATAAAATTAACCAGAGTTGCCAATATTTCTCTTAATATCCTATACAACGTGATAATATACCCATTGTTCTTCGGCTGGTCGCTTGATATCTGCACTTCAAAAATGTTTGGTGCAACAATGTCCCAGAGGTTTAATTTTCTGATTGCTTCATCCTTTGCTTCTGCTGCCCTACATTGGCTTATTGGACGTTCCTTTTTGAAAATACGCCCCAGATTATTCAGACTTCTTCACAAGGTAAATACCATACTATTATATTTATGGTCTTATCATGTTAAATTGTTAATAGTGACGCAGAAAATAATTCATGAGCGTTGTATTTTGTTTTTGAGTAGATATTCGGGCCAGGAGTTGTCACTCCCTTTCTCCACTATAACTTCTCCGAACCATTCTACAAATTTTATTTAAAGAACCTTCTTGGTCTTTTTGTGGACACTTTCTTTGTTGCTCTGGTCATTCTTGTCCCTATCAAAATTGCTGACCTTTTGGCACCAGAGGTGTTCCCACTAGATATCACGTAAGTATTCAATTTCTGTTCTTTATCTGATGTTTCTGCCCATCTATGCTCACTCAAAACATTGATTTTACTATTTTTTTGAATCGTAGCTACTTTGATCATCCTGCTAAGGGCACATCAGTTTGGCAAGGGCCACTACTAAACTTTGCAGAGTTACTTTCTGCTGTTCATCACATGACGTATCTCATTGGCAAAACAGTCATCTACCTTGGGCGTGTAATGGAGAGGGTAGTGGGGTACTGATTTGTCACTACTGGTCAGGCTCTTGGGAACAATGTTGCACCAAAAGACCAGTATGGTACCAGCGATGATGCTAAGGACGAATGGTAAACACCCATACTGATTTTCACTCAGGGAGGAGCTGCACAGTCAGCCCTGATTTTAGTCTCTTTGGCCAGACTGAATCTACGTCCATTTTATAATTTTATCTATCTTTTACTTATTGTTTCACTGTTCACTGTTTAAATAGGGTACTTCCATTCTTGTAAAATGGCCAGTGATTTTGGCACGTGCTCTCCTGTTTACCTCTGTTCAAGGGGACAGTCCATCTCAGCATCTCTTGCGAAAATGTTCGTCTTTCATAGGGAATTATCGTGTACTCTTGGATCTCTGCTCTGTCAATTTATTAAGCGATGACACCTTGGCATTCTGACAGTTTGGTGCTTATGCTAGTCCATCAACTGTTAATTATTTTAGTAAAATTCTACCATAGGGAAAACTTGCAATTTGGGTCTCTGCTCACTGTCAATTCATTAAGCGGTCACACTTGGCATGCTGACAATTTGGTACTTATGGTAGTCCATATTTTTCGATTTGTTTTAGTAAAATTTCAGGATAGGGATAACTTGCAATATGGTTCAAGTAGGCTTTAGGTTCCAGAACTAGAAGATTACATATTTGGATCCTCAAACCTATATAAGCCAATCAAGTGAGGTACTGAATCCAAATAATGTTTTGCTGCCTGACATGGCTTTTATAAGGGCAATATGGATCATGTGATGCTTACTTACCCTTCTTGCACATTGCAGCAGGAGATATGCTGCTGTTCAAACAATTCTAGGCGTGGTCCTAGCATGGTTGACTGCTGTGATGTTCTATTCTGCTATGCTTTTGTTTCCAGTCTCAGTAGGTCGTGCATTGCTGATTGCCATCCCTCCGCTGCCAGTAGCAGGTGGATTGAAGTCCAATGGTAAATGACTGTTCAGAGATAATCATTGGGCTTGCAATGGAAGTAAATTTTGATCTTGTCTGGGCTTACTTGTGCAAGTATTTTCTTGTAGATTTGTTTGCTATTTCTGTTGGATTTTGCGTCATATCAACTATCATTGCCGCCCTTAGAGATTTATCTGCATGCATGACTTCTGGGGAACATGCCTTCTAGCTTTGAAGAGGGATCTGCTTTTCTTCATATGGGTGAGGAATTCAATCTAGGTGCCTTCATTTATATATTTTTCTAGTTTATCCTACAGCTGAGTAACTTGATTGTTTCTTTGCCAGACGGTCATCATTCCTCTCTTGATTGGTTTGCTGGCTGACTTATTACTGATATCACCCTTCGTTGGCACCGATGATGATTTTCCAGCTCTAAACTTTTTCCGCACTTGGCTCCTGGGCCGGTTCTTTAAGCTCTTATGGATTAACCACGTCGATGAAAGTTGGGAGGCGAAGCTTAAGCGGGCAAATGAAGATTTTGCTGCAGAGCTCAGACCAATGTGGTGGTTCTTTCAAGATGTGTGCATTCCTGTCGCCATGAAGCTACTCGTTGCTCTGGGTGTTCCTTATGTTCTCGCCAAGGGCGTCTTCCCAAGATTGGGCTACTCTGCCTCCCTGAACTCGACGGCCTACCGTTTCTCATGGTTGGGCAGCCTTGGCATTTGCGCCTTCTACTATCTTGGCAATGTGTTGTTCGTTCAGCTCCATGATTCTATCAGGCATGACCGCTATGCCATTGGGCGGAGGCTGGAAGACGTTGGAGGCAGAAGCTGAAGACTCTTTTCTGAGGACTTTCTTGTAGCAGTTAGTTCACTTCAGATAGGGATAGGGTGAGTAATATCAACACTTCGGTGTGCAGACGGAAAGGAATATATAGGTCGCGTTACTGACAGGATGGATGCAAATGAGATGGTTCCAAACAGACAAATTTCCCACGAAACTTGTACATATGGGCGTGGTTTTCTGTGTGGAGGGCATTTGCTGAATTCAGCATTTGTGGACATCTAAACTTGACAAGACAGTTTGTATACTTGTTTCCGCATCACAGCTGACTGATTTCAGGTACACTTAGCATGTTTGTTTTCATTACACGACTGGCTGAACCCAATGAGTTTTAAAATTGCACAATTGCTTGGTCCAAAGTTGCGGCATTGAAAGTGTGCAACTCTGGCAGTAATGTTTTTTGGATGAATGACCTCTGGCAATTATGTACCTAAGTGGTTTGTAGTTTATGTTCGGCTGGGCTTGATTTTTGCTGGAGAGAAAGGAATAAGTTGGGCTTAAAGGTGTTCTTCTGAGATACCGATGACCTGCAATGGATCTAGCTAATCTCTCTAGAAAACCTAGGGAGTTTGTCTGCTATTCTCCCCTGCATTTTTCACTTAGAAGTGCCATTAGTAGTGATTAAAGTGATGATTCAGTCAACATATATAAAAGATATGTGCAGGTTCACAAGGGTTATACTTCATTTATCTTCGTATTATTCTAGGGGTCCCCCGCAATCTGCGTTTTATAGAAGTTGTCATGTATGTGCGCTTTTTTGGTCTACGTGCGATGTTTTATTGTGTTCACGTCATATCTAGAATGGACTTGCTATACGGACTGATATGGGTGGGATATGACCGTTGTTTCAGCCTAGAGCAGGCACTCCATGTTTGTGTTTCCCGTCTATAGCCGGAACATATATATACTAGAGACTGTGATATTGTGTTTGCATATGGAAACAGCACCTCATGTTGGAGTTAGCTTCGCTCCCCTGTCAATGACTTTAAGTTCCCAATTTGTTTCTGAAAAACCCAGCACTTTTACATTGCAATTCTCATGGAATGACTGCGGTATTTTGGAGGTCGAGAACCCGATAGTGTCGTTTGCTATATGATCTCCTGTAAAAAGCGCACAGTTTGCAGAACGAAGTGAGGCTGAAGCGAGACCAGACAACCCTGCCCATTTGCTGCAGTAGTACTGCGGTTATATTTGGGCTGGGACATTGCTGATAACACCTGTTGCGGAGTTCCTGTTTTTCGAATGAAAAGCTCATCCATTTGGAGTCCCAGCCGGTCCTACTAGTGTAATGCATCGCATAGTTAACTGCTTGCTGGCATTATCCTTATCCTGTTGACGTTTCCTGGTACTCTGTTGCGCAGTGGGTCTTGCAGTTCTCAGCGCTCGAAAGTTGTCCGTCAGGAGCTCAACGGGTGAGGTATCGCCCACCTCTGTTTTTCTTTTCATAAAATGTTATGGCTCTTGCTGCTCCACAACGGCAATTCTTATCCGCTCGTAGCTCGTGCCACTCCTTCTGTCAGGCATCGAAGGAAGGAAATTTCAACAGGGGAGAGCTGGTCAATGGTCACGCTGTGGCCCAGCAGATCGCACCAGCCCTTTGCTTACCGGCCGGGGCTTGCCATGTAGACCAGAAATCAGCACGCGTCCGTCGCCGGCGAAGCGTGCACGCACTGCGCCGTGCCTGATTTCCTTCGTTCCAAAGGCTTGTTGATCGCACGTGCCACCGCTACCCGTCAAGACTGCAATGGAGCTCAAGTGTCAGTAGTACTCCACGTGCCATACGGGTCGAAATGTTTAATCGTAAAAGAGGGGTCGTAGCTGGTACTCCCTCCGTCCGGGAAAAGTTATCTCCGTAACGTTTTTGCAAAAAACTCCTCCCCAGACTTCCCACATAACCCGCACTCCTCGTCTTCTCCGGTCGACACTCCGCCGCTCTGACACAGGCGCATGGACGCCGGAGCTGCCCTGCGCCGCGCTGCTCTCCTGCTCTCCCGTGTGTCCTCCACCACCGTCGCAGCTGCCTCTTCCGCCGCTCCCTTCTGCCTCGCGCAGAATCCCTGCCTCCCTTGCCTGCCTCCCGAATCTCTCCTCTTTCTCCCCAAAAATCGTTTCTTCTTCCTCCCGCCGCATCTCCTGCTCGCGCCCACCCCGTCCCTCCTAGCGTTGATGGAAGAAGCGTGGCGGGCCCTTGGCTCGGCGGTCGGCTACGCTGCCTTCCGCCCCCGCCTCCCCCTGGCGCCGCCGCCTCGGCACCCGTGGCGTGGGGTGCGGCCGTGATGGCGCGCCGGGAGACGGTGGCCAAGGAGTCGTCCTCGCAGGCGGTGAGCCGGATCGTGTCCAGCTGCGCCAACTCGACCGGCCTGGCCCCCGTCCACCCGTCGTCGACGCCGACGCCGTCATCTCGCTCGCCTCCACCGCGGGCCGGCTGGTCAAGATGCCAGAGGTGCTCGAGGAGGTGCGCGACGCCACAACGCTCTGGAGGCTCGCGCTCCTGCCCACCCCCGTCGAGACCATCGAGCAAGAGAGGTCGAATGTTTACTTTAGCCGGCCCAAACCCTTGTATTGCTGCTTTCATTTGCTGAATAGAGCTTAAACTCTGCACTTTCATGGACTGAAGTTCATTTTTCTTGATGCTCTCTGCATTGCTGTATTCAGTAGGGCCAGCTCGAACCGTGTGCACCAGGAAGAAGGCTAGCTCGAACATTGTTTGGTGAAGCAAGCAGCTGAGCTGGTTTTGTTCTTGTCGCCTTGGATCGTGCAGCGATTGGAGGAGGACTTGGTGCAGAGGAATGGAGTACGAGTACGGATGCTGCTTCCGTTGATCTCAGGTGAGCTTGCTAGACGAGTACAGATGCGTCCTTTGTGATTTTAAAACTACTGTTAGCCATGGAATTTGAGTGAGCAACCACACATTGAAACAACATTGGGCATACAGTATGCTTTGATCTCCAATGTTCAACTACTATTAGCTTGAGATGAACATACAGTATGCTTGACTGTATAACTGTAAATTTGCCTGAACATATGCTTAAGATGAACATACAATATGCTTGACTGAAATAGCTGTTCATACACCTGGAAATGTTACTATGGGTGAAATTACCATTAAAAAAATGTATAACAATATTTGGAGTATTTATGATGATCAAAGTGTTTCTTACTCAAGTGTAATTGTTGCCTCGTCCACCATTTAGTATTCCCTGCTTGACTCAAGCTCAGAATTTAGGAGTAGAATAGAGTAGGCTTCAATTTGTCAGAACTGAATTTTAGTCACTGAAAATATGACAGTGGAGTACTGTTCAAACTGTATTCACTGTCTAAATTTCATTGATGTCAAATTTTATTTATGTGTCAAGTTTGACATCAACTTGATAGATCAAAACCAGACAGAAATTGACAGGTTTTGAAAGAAAATGATAGGTTCTGAACATCAACTTGACTGAATAATATAGTGTTAATTCTGATTGTTAACAGTAGAATAATACAGTTAATAGCAGTGTAATGGAGTGAGAAATCTTACTGTAAATTCAGTTATTGTAGTTACTGAAACTTCACTGTAAACTTCCAATACACAAAATTCAGTTATCTTTTTAGTAGGAAAATTTCTGTAACAAATTTCAGAAGCTTGTATTTTCACACATATTGTGCACTAGCTGATACATCTGCGTGTTCTAGCATTCTCCTTCCAATGCATACCGATATGAAACTTTCTTTTTGTTTAATTTGTTGAGCTATTGCTGCTGTGGTCGGACCCTTCCCCGGACCCTGCGCAAGCGGGAGCTACATGCACCGGGCTGCCCCCTTTCTTTTATTGCTGCTACTTAATCAAACAATGCATACCGATCTGCTGCTGCTTATGTTTGGGACTTTGGGGTGCTGCATCAATGTGCATCAAACATGATTAAGTTTTTTTTTGCTGTGATAATCCAAAATGCTTCAGACTGCTAGATTCAGTTTCTAGTGATAATCTAAAATGCTTCAGACTGCATAAAATGCTTCGTTTGCTGTGATAATCCGAAATGCTTCTTTTGAGTACAGTAGCTGTCAAATTTAGCCTATCTTGAGCTTGGGCTTGAGAGCTTCTTTAGCAAGATCACTGAATGCAGTGTACTCCGCTGGAGCTTCTTTAGCCTATCTTGAGCTTGAGCTTGGGAGCTATCTTGAGCTTGTGAGTATATTTGTACGTTTGCTCACAATGGTGTACTGAAAATTGCAAGTTATATAGTGTAGTGTTTTGTAAATTCAGACTAGATTTGAGCAAGATAAACTTTACTGTTATGATTGATAAAGAAAACTTTAGTGTTATTTAGATTCAGTGCAAGTAAAGGAAAATTTAATAAAAAAATTCACTGTCAAAACTGAAACATGCAGGATGTGGTATTAATGTAGTGTTATGCATTTCTTTATCAATCATCCTGATGCCGTCGTGTGGACATGTGGTAGCACTGAATAATGAATTTGTGTTAACAATGAATTTGTGTGGACATGTGCTAGCATTTTCTTTATCAATCATTGGTTCATGTAAGTACTATAGACCTTCTACATATAATCTGAATATATAGAAGCATGTCTTTATCAATCATTTTCTTCTCTAGAGGAGTAACATTGCCTCATCAATGGTGAGATAAACAGTGGTATTGGATATTTTCAGTAGAATCACTAATGGAGATAATGGATAGTGCAAAGGCCAATATGATCTTCTTATTTAACTAATCACCAAGACATACCCTAGTTAGTCTTGAGGAATCTGGTGGAATCATATTGCTTGTTTCCAAAATAAATTGATTGATTGTGCACTGAAAATTGATTGATTTTTTTAGCAAATTTAGATATGTTTATTTGTTGTTAGAAGAATCTTTGACTAGTTACAAGACAAATTCCTGATCTGTTATTTTTTAACTTTGCAAATAATCTATTTCATTTAAACTACAGTAGTACAACAATGAAGCAAATAATCTACTGCAGTTTGATTTACTGCAAATTACCGAATCAATTGACAGCTACTCTTGGTTATCAATTTGATCTTCATTTGCATAAACCTGGTTGGTGCTTGCACTATTTACTGAAAATAAACCATTATTTACTGAAGATAAACCTGGTTGACCTTCATTTGCATAAACCTGGTTTGTGCTTGCACTATTTACTGAAAATAAACCATTATTTACTGAAGTTAAACCTGGTTGATCTTCATTTGCATAACTTGGTTGAGTATTACAGAGCAATTGACAGCAAATTGATCTGGTTGGAATTCAGATAGCAATAGTAACAGTTAACTGAACTTCTTTTTTTGTAATATTTCTTCAGAGGACATGATCAATTGTGTTTCAAATTACAGAGCAAGAAAGGTCCGGCACTGGAGATGAAAAAGCAAGGAGCCTTGTACTTCTTCTCACCGACAGCAGCACGAGCAGGGGACCTCCGGCGACAGCACACCAGCAGGTGACCTCCGGGCGGCTACACGAGCAAGGGACCAGTAGCAACTTGCAGAGCAGCAGGGGAAAGAGCTCGAGCTTGAGGTCCAGGACGAGCTTGAGGGAGCTCGAGGTCCAGGCGCGGCCGGAACTCGCGGTTGAGGCGCTCGAGACCCAGGCGCGCACAAGTCCTGGCCGGCGGCGGCACAGATCCTGGGTGGCAGAGGGGATATCAGCCGCGCAGGCCTGGCGGCGGCGGCGGCCCAGGTCCTGGGTGGCGGAGGAGCACGTCCTGCGTAGCGGCGGAGCAAGCAATTGGGTGGTGCAGGTCCTGGGTGGCGGAGGACCACGTACTTGGCGGCGGCGGAGCAAGCAATTGGGCGGCACAGGACCTGGGCGTCGGAGGAGCACGTCCTGGGCGGCAACGGAGCAAGAAATTGGGCGGCGCAGGTCCTAGGCGGCGGAGGAGCAAGTCCTGGGCAGCGCCGGCGTAGGCCCCCGGCGGTGACTTGCCCTGGCGACGCGCGCGGGCGACGGGCAGAGGAAGAATGAAGAAAAAAGCGACCTGTTTGTAACAGATTTTAAGCTACGATGGCGTTTTTGCAAAATTCGCAGTACATTAAGCTGTGGACAACTTTTTTCGGAGGGAGGAGTAGATCAAAGTGCTGGACATTAGCTACGTACGTGGCGCCAGTTTGATCGTATCGGCCGGATAATGTCGGCACTCGGCACGGCGCTCCATAAATCGGGTCGTGGGTAGCGGCCGCTACACGACGGAGGGAACAGAAAGCTAATTTTATGAGATTGCCTTTGCCAAGCTAATTTAAGAATTGGGTCAGCTTCTACCAAAGCGCTCTTCTGCTCCTCGGCTCAGATGAGCTTGGTATAAACAGTAAGATACTAAAATTCGGAAAAATGAAAATCATTTAAAAATACGAAATAGGTATATGGCAACCGTGTGACAGATTGCAAAACTGCCACACGCCTCCCGATCTCCTTCGTTTTTCACACGTCCTCCCCGACCTCCCTCCCGATTTCTTTCCTTTCCTGCACGCCTCCCGATCTCCTTCCTTTCCCGCGGGCACACCCGCTCGCGACTTCCTAATTTTCGTAATCGTCAATTATGGCCTCACGCGACTTCCTAATTTTCGGGCAAAAATAATGCTTGGACTAGGATTTGATCTCTGGTCTGCAGGTATGCAGGTAATCAACAAAGGGAACTAACCACCTCACCTATGACACTGATTGTTGAACAAGCTAAGGGGAATACTGTTTTTGACATGTTTTTGCCTTTAATATGTTAGCACTGTTTTTTTTGTTTCAAGCATCGTGGTAACTTTGATCATTGGGAATAAATTTGTTGAACCCGCCCCCCGGTAATTTCTGTAAATGGCACGATAACATTCACGCTATAGACCTGATAATTTAGATACAAACATCGTGGTAATTTTAACCATTGGGGAAGATAAATGTGAAAAGATACCCGATAATTTATGTGTAAATAGATGGTAATATACACAGCGCACATCTGATAACTGAGGTAGAAACACCAAGGTAACTTTGACCGTAGGGATTTTTTTTTGAAAAGATACTCCGATATCTTCTGTGTAAATAGCACGGTAGTATATCTCCCTCCCCTGGCATTTTTATGTGTAAATAGCATGAAAATATATGCACTGCGATAACTAAACACCATGATAAGTTTCTGACCCGTGGGGGAGAATTTGCTGAAACATACCCTGATAAATTTTATGTAAATAACATGATATTTTAAGCACTACGGGCTTGATAAGTTACCTAGAATCACCATGATAACTTTTTTCTTCCAGGAAAAAGTTGTTCAAAACATCCCCAATAATTTTCGTGTAAATAACATGATAATATAAGCACCGCATAACCGATAACTTGCAATATAAACATGATGGTAACTTTTTTTTACCAAAGGAAAAAAGTTGTTAAAGACATACACTCGCCGCGCGTGGGCCTCTTGGATGAACACAACACATGGCATGCCACGAGAAAGTGACATAATGTTTAGTGTCATGAGGGGCACACGTGCTATAGGCGTGATAAGTTACGCAAAAACATCGTGGTAATTTTTGACCTATGGAAAATGCTACCGAAACACACCCAGGTTTTTAGCTGCAAGTATCATGATAATATACGAACTGTAGACCCGGTAACTCATGTACAATCCCCCATGGTAACTTTGACCAGGGGGAGGTTGATGTACATATACCCTGATAACTTATGTGTAAGTACCACGGTATTTTACACATCGAAAACCTTCTAACTTGTGTATAAAATACATTGATAACTTTGAAGGGGTGTAGTTGTTGAAGCATAGTACCTCGTACGTTCTATGTAAATAGTATGGTAAGTTACGCAACACAGGCTTGATAGCTTGCATACGAATATCATGGTAACTTTGTCTTGAGGAGAAATCATGTGGTAGACGTGAAGAAGTGACAGTTTTCTCGGGGGTGGGCGCGCGAGATGTGCGGGAGAAACATGTTTCTCGGGCGAGCCTCCGGGGTCATTTGGGAGGAGGCGAGGTCAAAGGACGGGGGATCGTGTGGTACTTTAAAATGAAAGAAGTAGAGGTGTGGCAGTTTTGTTTATATGGCACACGTGTGCCAAATATCACAGTCCTTAAAAATATGTAAAAAAAATATGACAAACATTGATAAATGTTCTGAGTGCTTGTAAAATTTAATCATGAAATGACTTTCGTGGAAGTCGTGGCAAAAATAAATAAATCATCACTCCAAAATGCTTTTGAAAATAACATTTTTACAGCATTGATTTTTCTTTTTGCCATGACTTCTAAAAATGTGATTTCGCGATGAGATTTTGCAAGCATTCAAAACATTGTTCAATGCTTGGCACAAAAAAATTCTTAATTTTTTATTGTTTTTCAAGTTTTTTCAATTGTACCGTTCTCCCAATTTTATATGAGCTCGAGCTGGCACCTAACTACTTACTAGCATGGGTAAAGCATCTTGAGAGCCATTGCTATGGTAGGTCCACGATGGCTGTGTAATTTGGTTCTCAATCATCTTGCCTGCTTATAAAGTTATGTCGGGTGAATTCAATTTTCTTCCACTGCTATTGTTCACATGTGGGGCCATTAACCTTGTAAAAGTCACAATCAAACAAATACATTTTTGCTCACAGGTGATGCTAGCTACCTTTCCAGAAGCATATATAAACAAATACACTTCTACTCGTATATAAAAACAACACAAATACATCGTTCACACCAACACTCTTATGAAAGAACAAATAACAAATACGGAAATGAAACATCAGCTCAAAACAACTCTTGTTGCTTTATATCATAGCATAAAAGAGCAAAGAAAATCTAATTTCAATACATCGATGGACCTCGTCCTCCTAACTGATCATTGACCTCGTGCATTCTCCTTTCTAATGCTAATCCTCCCACATTTCAAAACATAAAATGTTACCTCACTTCAAATCTTGCAAAGCCCCTATCATCGCCGCTTAAGTTTCTCCAACGGTCGTTGCATGTAGATCTCCCCTCGCCTTCTTGCTCCTTTTTAACCATGAACAGCGCAATAGTCGTGGGACACAAACGCCTTTCGGTGGTCTCATAAGCCGACTGCCTATCTCCACGACTTTGTTGTGCCTTCGTTGCAACACACAGGCATTGTGCTAGTGGTAGTGACATTTAGTTAGAATGATATGTATACTGCCATGCTTTTAGGTAATTACTTTGCGTGTTGTTTTTAGGATCATGTTGCGATGCACAAAATTCAAAATGAATCAGTTTTGAAAATAGAAATAGACTAGGAAATACCACTTGTTGGAGTAGTTCAAGTTAATTAGACACGAGATCAATTTCCTACAAATTATATTTAACCAATTTCTAATTAAGGATACTCGGTGAAAGCAACCCCAGCAATAGCCCCCATTTTCATGCTCCCGTACACCAAATGGAGGTTGCACCATTTCTTGAGCCCCCATAAATTGCCTCCTCTAACTCCAACAATAACCACCCCCCCCCCCCCCAGTTTTCACCTTTATTCTCTTATGACATGTGGGACCTGCAGTGCCTCAAGTTTCCTTTTTCTTTTTACCACCCATCCTTCCAATCGTTGTCGTGTCGATTAAAGCACTAGAATCAATTGAGGCCATGTAGGTGTTGGAATGTGTTTTGTAACTATGTTCAAATTACTTGGAACTACTAATATTCAGAAATCCTCATTATGGAATTTTACATGTATTTATACATGGAATTGCTCTACATGTTTACCATGAAATTTTACTTACTGGAACATATTCAAGCATTCAAAGCTTAAGGAAGGTGGCCGATTATCAATGAAAAACAATACTTTGTATTTATACTGAAAAGGCTACCCGGGTACATTGATAATTGGAAGGAAAGGTCATGGATTAGGTTATGGCCCTAATCATCGCGCATTGCTCACAAGTGTGTGTTTCAGGGGCTCAACTGATAGATTCCGTTAACAGACAAACTATATCGTGGTTGATAGTTTGATCTGAACTCTACATGGAAATTAGTTTTAATTATTAGGAATCTTATCTGTATAAGAGTTAGACTCTTTGAAAAGATAGTATAAGAAGGTCCCTACCTCCAATCCTTAGATATGCGTGAGTGGCATCATGGATAAGCGTAGAGAAATAGAGAGTAGCCTACGAAAAATATTCCCAACACCAGGGAGGAAAGGTACAGTAGATTGGAGCACGAGAATGATGACCAAGGGGGGTCGATAGGGTGGGATGGCAGCCGAAGCAATGGCGGCATGACACAAGCTCGATGACAGCCATATCTAGGGTTATGGAAGGGCGAAGAGCGGCTACAAGGCATACGGAGATCGGATGGAGAGGAGAGAGAGCATAAGGGAGGTTCTGCGGTGCGAAAGAGGCCGTTGGCGGCTGGAAGCACCATCAGCGCCGTTGCATCAAGGTTGTATCATTCTCCCTATTGTTGGGGCCGTAATTGGAAGACTTGTTAAATCTTGGCATCTTGCTTTTCCTTTCTTTCGCCCCCAACCTCTAAAAGCTGCTTAGAGGACTGGGGACTATGTGTTTAGGGGCCTGTTGAAGTTGCTCTAACCCTTTAGATCAACGGAATCTGGAAGCAACTGTTGAACTGCAACATCAAGTCTTCTAGCTAGCATATCTCTTGCCCCTCCTTTTTAAGCTCTTGCCTTTGCCCTACTTATTCGATTCAATGCTGCTGGCCAGTCGGCCACCTTTGCTTAGTAACTCAGTGATCTGTCCCTGTCAAATTCTATCACCACGGCCTATTCTTTGTTTTCACTAAAGCGGGGTGGCTCACGTTACGCCATGGCCCGCCAGGATATCCGATAGAAAAGAGGCCGGGCATCTTTTCCGTTTGGCCTAAAGGCTCCCACGATCGACAAGAGACGGCGTAGTGTCATGCACCGTTAAATAAGCGAAAAACAGCGAGACTGGTACGTCAACCTGCGCACATGCCGACGACCATTTTGGCCACACAGTGAATCTGTACGTACGCTGACGGTGAATCAGTGGATAGAAAATGAAGACGCGCATCTTTTCCGTTTAGCCTAAAGGCTCTCACGGCTGTCGACGTTAGATAATCCAGAGTGAAAACAGAGAGACCGGTGCGTCAACCTACGCACTTGCCGACGAGCATTTTGGTCAGAGTGAGCGGTGAATCAGTCGGGCTCTTCACGTACGGTGCCAAAGCGGCAGTAGTTTTCCATTTAGTAATAATTTACATCAGGTGACGGACGATCCATTCATTCATGTAGTAAGTACTTAATTATATATATGCAGCCTACACGTCAACTAAAATAAGCACGGGTCCGTAGCATGGCATGCAGCTGCTTAAAGCAAAGCACCAGTAGTGAGTGCTCCCGGTTCATTCACGCACGTAGTACTCTCGTCGCCATCCGTTCCAAAACTTTCACACGTGATGTGACCTCCGTCCGTGGCCATGGGTCGTGACCACCCGCGCGCGCCCTCCTAGTAGGTCATGAGGGAAGCCAGCCCCAGCGCTGCCGCCGGCGGGAAGGCGGCTCCTCCCGGCCCGCTGCCAGCGCCCGGCCCCGGACGGCGCGCCCGGAGCTGCTGCGTGAGCCGCTGCAGCGCGAGGAGGCGGTGGAGCCGGCGCTTGAGCGCGGCCTCCTCGGCGCGGAGCCGCGCGTTCTGGCGGCGCACGGCGAGCTCGTGCCGCGCCACGGCGTGCAGCTTGGCGGCCAGCTCGCGCTTCTCGGCGCGGAGGCGAGCCACCGTCCCGCGGAGCTCCTCCAGGCGCTGCTGCTTGCGCGCCCGCGACCGCTGCGCCGACAGCCGGTTCGACACCTTCCGGCGCTGCCGCCGCCGGCGCTCCTCCTCGTCCTCCACCAGCCCCGCCGCCTGGTCCACCGCGCCGCCGGACGAGCTGGGGGACGACGTGGACGACGCCGCCATGAGCTCCTCCAGGGTGGGGCACGTGTCGGGTGCCCACGGGGTGAACCCGAACCCGGACGTCATCGCGTCCATGTCAAGCCCGATCGCCTCCTGCAGAGACAGCATTTTCCTTCTTTCCCCTGACACTTAACGCCAACAGCCACAGCAAAATGAAGGACTAAACCGTAATTCCGGGAATCTAGGGGGGCTCGAGAGAGGGATCGGGGAAAAGGGAAGAAGCGATGAGGAAACTGGCGGTATTTATAGACCCGGCGCGGGCCGAGCCGGGCCGTCGAGCCTCCCTCGCCGCGGGGCCCGCAACCCACCCACGACGCGGGTCCTGCATTTACGTGAGGCTTCTTCTTCCTTCGCCCCGGTGGCTTTCTTTCTTGGCCGCCTTTTTCTTCTCGGCGGGTAAAGATTCTACGGCTGTGACAGTATATCCAATCACCAGGCGGGCCCGTATGTGCCTGCCCACGTGCTCCCGTCTTCGCGGCACGGACGGCGCCGATGAGCCCAGCGGCGGCAATGGAGGGCGGATCGCGCATGCATGCCCGTGCGGGCCCACGTGGCGCCCCTCCTCCTTTTGCGTGGGTGCTCGGTTGGTGCAACGTGGGTCGCGGGCCCGCGTAGGTCCAGGTAGGGTGGGGGGGGGGGGGGGGGTTAGCTTAATCGCGAAGTAATGGCCGCGAGATGCCGCGCATCGATGGCTGGGGTGCAACTGCATCTGCATGCAGTGCCGTGCCCGCGCACTTGTGGGGGCGTCCCATTGGGCGCCGCGCCGTAGGCCACTGCTCGCCGGGGCCCGCCGGCGCCGGCGTGGCGACCCAGGATCTCGTTCGCGGCCGGGCGACCGCCACGTTAGCCCGACCAACAGCGGGAGGGACACGGGCTTGTCTTGACCGCTAGCTAGCTGACTACGTGTGGGTTTTGTGTTGCGTTGTGTTGTGCATGCTGCTGTCACGAGGCCACTTACACTTGCACAGTGGGCTACAATGCGCTAATGCGTCACGTGGCAAATAAGTACGTAAGTACGTACGTAGGCATGGATGGTTCTTTTTAAAGCATCCACTGCACAAGTATGTACACGTATGTACGCGTGGTACTAGGAGGCTATACGTGTGTGGTGATCGAAAAAGCTGGACGAAAGTTGCGATGGGCAATGGCCTCGGCGATGTGCGGCACTTCCGGGAGTGTCAGCTTCAGCCGCCTAATCATGCTTGATTAAAGATGGAGCTGTGTGTGGTATGACGAGACGCGATCGATCGGTACCTCAGTAACATCACACGTCGCCGGTCGAGCAAACGTACGTACCGTTCAGTGTGTTCGTCTAGCATGTGCGGGTGCAACGATTGGTTCTTTTCCGGATGCGTGGCGATCGAGTCGCGGCAACTGAATTAGGCGCTGGGTTTTCTCCACGTTTCCTTATGTCTACTTGCGTCCGATCCTTCACGTATTCGCCAAATGCACGTGGCAATGTCTATAAGTCCTGGTATATCTCGTTTCCTTGCACATATATGTGATCTTCTGTTGTGGTAGACCTTGAAGTTAGGGCTCTCAATGACAACATGTTGGCAACCTCAAGTACTAGCGAATTAGAAAGCATGTTGACAACCTCAAGTACTAGCAAGTTTGGGCTCTCAATGACAACATGTTGGCAACGTCAAGTTAGGGCTCTCAATGACAACATGTTGGCAACCTCAAGCACACACGTATAATTAGATAGATAGTATCTCAAGAAGTTTTACCTCGTCGACTCTCACTCTCGATCGTGACCCTCCCCAGTCGCCGCATGGATGTTGCGTAAGATCTGGTTGTCCGAGAATCTAAGCTATGTTGTATGCCGATAGGGGTGGAGTCGGCATGTTTTGATTGGGTTCAGAAGGTCTATACATATATCTGTATATTTGCATTTGTATTCGTTTTATCAGAAGGTCCATATATCTGTGACGTAAATTTTAAAATGAATTACTATCTTAAAAAAATCATAGCTTCTTTTAGACGAAAGGCACGACTAGGGGATGCTCCCTTTCAAGATTAATAAAGCCGGAAAAGACCGGAACCAAAGTCTTGCATGCCGTGAACATCACTCTAGTATGGATGTTCCACATATCTCAACAGTAGATAGCAAAACATATGGATAAAAATACATCTAGGTGGACTTGAAAAGCTCTGTATGGTGAAAAAAGTTCCATGAGACAAACTGAATCACAACCACAACCTAGTAACTCTCTCACACCCTAAACATGAAATGAGCTAGATGGTAGAAAAAGAAATTGCGTCTCTCGTTCTCACATTGGCTCATACTGCCTTTATGGAGGGAGTACTTCATAATGCCCATCCGATTGGACGTGAGAGTTCATAATTAGCCCATGCGATGAGATGTGCCATTTCGTAATTTGATTTCCGGAGGAAAGGTACTTTTGATCAGCTGCCATGCAAAGCTTGATGGGCAAGGTTGCAACTTAACCATCCCTAAAATGGACCGAGGATTTCTCTTGGATGAGCTTCAATTACTATAAATAATTGGAAGTGAGCCGATGGAAACGTTGTCAACCACCTAACCAAGCTCCATTTCTCTGATCTCCACCGGCCAAAACACTACCGAAAAAGGTTGAATCCATCACCTCTGAACGCTTGGCTCACAGATATATGGGTTTTATAGTATATGTAAAAAATAAGCGGTTAGCGGTCTTTCAGCGGAATTGGACCGCACCACCAGTCTAACTAGAACCTGATTTGACGCCCATTAATTACCTTATGTTCAACACCCAATTTGAAGAAATGCTAGGTTGAGTGCACACTTGTCCAATAATGAGATCCTCCCTGCCTCGTCCACGAAAGTATATTATTAACCTCCATATATAGCTAGAGCCGCTGGCTCCTTCTAAAGACCTAGCTTCTTGATCGGAAGCTATCCTATATGTTTTTAAGTTCAACATAGATGTTCACGATACTGGCAACAAACCAATTATAGCAAAGTCAGATGGATGGCGTTCATTGCTTCCAACACCTCAAAGAAAACAATCCAAAAGAAACTTAGTGCCCGCTTGTTGGCAAGCAATTCTCTACACGGAAAGATCAAAAGAATATGTGGGTGAACTAAGCAAGTGTGTGGCCCCCAAAAAATGAGAGAGAAAATTAACCAGCTGAGTGCCATGCTGTCAACATACCATATGCAAATCCTCCATCATCGTATACTACAATGTTGAAACTTCCCTTACTTGTTAAGGATAAATGGTAGCACGATCAATAATTTTGTACTCACATAACACACATATACATATATTATGCTGCTACAACATCCACAATTGTGTACATCATCATGATATACATGACAAAGTCGGTTAGTGGATTGTGTTAGTGAAGTTGTAATTACATGGGTTAATAGTGTCAGGTATCTCCATCCCACTCAGCTAGTGTTGCAATTGCATATGAGATTAGAGGTAAGAAATAGCGACCTTCCCCATAGGCATAGTCGTGACTGGCTATGTAATATTACCTCTCTTTTTTGTGTGTCACGGTTGTGTGCCTCCTAACTATGTAGAAGTCAAGTGTAAATTCGTTATGCTTGTATCACTAGAAGGAAAAGGCAAGGGCTGTAATTGCATATCAGATTAGAAGTAAATTTTGTTACGTTGTTTCCAAGCTCTGTAATTGGAGAACCTTTTACAATTCACAATGTTTTTTACTCCCTTGACATGCCTAGTTAAGGTAAAGCAACCAATTGATCGGTTCCTTTGAGCTTTCAAGACATGTGGCTTAACCTCGTGCACTAATCAAAGCCTTTTTGCATATTAGTGGAGTAGGTGGATGCCAACAGGACATATCTGGGATCCAATTCGGAGGATTTGATAATTATAAGTACACGGGTTGGTATGGACTATGGAATACCAGAGGAAACAACCGGAAAGGCATTGATGATATATAGTGTGACATAAGGGATTGGGATACATAGCAAATGTTACTAGACAATGGTGTGGTGCTTGGTTCTGACTATTTGATGTGTTCCACTTTTTGTTTAGTCCAAGTAATGGTAGTTTTTTACTATTTGTGGGGGAAAGTATCCAATTAATGGTAGTTGTCAACCTGATTGGATAACATTGGTTTTTCTCCAATGTTCCTTGGCTGCAGGAAAACGACGTACACATGCATAGCAAATATATATCTACACCAAAGGGTGGTGCATAATTAGTGCAAAACTAAATGGGGCATATATATCCATCAAGTGTGATGGCGTAAGCAAAAAAGAAAGCATCAAACACGGGTAAAGTAAAACTAGAGGTGAAGCTGCACATAGCATTTCTACCGTTTCATTATTCAAATGATCACTAGACTAATAGCAATATTCTCCTAATGTTATGTACCTTTAGCTCTGCCCAGAACCAGAGGCATCCCGATAATTATTTTACAAGTAAAACAACTCATGCGTCATATTTTCTTCTTTGAAGAATTCAAATTAATCCCATATCTTCAAAACACCATATATGTGGGTTATAAAATTATTCAAATCGTTCACCGTTGGTTCTTTACGGCCCTGGTTTGTTTTGACCTCCACGCGTGATGGATCGACCCCTCTTCCCTCCCCAAAGGTCATATGTCTTCACGGTTTGAGGCTCTGGCGTTTCTTGTCAACTATGCTATCGGTGGGCGTGTGTTGGATCTATGATCCCCATGATCACCACAACTCTTCCTATTGTTCTATGGCCATTGCAAGTGTCTATCGACTAGAGAACATTATGGTAATGCATGCAAACACATGCATGGTGGTAACGTTTTAAATCTCATGAATTGTCTTTTGGGAAGTGGTGGTAGAAGGGTTGGAAATAGAGAGGGCCCACAAAACTAGAAGAAAAGTATTTAGGCTAGGGGAGGAGGGCTTGCCACCAAAATAATGGCTATGTGGCGATAGTCAGCCGGCCGCACATATGTCCAAGCTTATCAGGGCCGCCTAGGATGTGCAACGAACAACCTGAGTACATTCAAATCTACAAGTCCAATTTTAAAAAATTGAGATTAACTTGACATAAAGAAAAAAATGAGTTCACACACATCATCCGCCTTATCTACACACAATTAGTGTTTATTATGAAATGTATGTAGAAATAGCCTACCCTTGCGCGAGAAAGCACCTTACACGAGTGCCACTATTTTAACTTGTCGATACGTGATGCGGATAAGAAGACATAAGACCAAATTCCACACCCAACCACACTCTTTTTCCTAGAAATCCTCTTGAGCAACAAAAACCATCTAGCTGCCCCAGAGCCCCGCTTTGCAAAAGCACGGGATCACTTGGTATGGAGGCGCACACACATGGGGAGTGTAACCCCGGACAACGTGGGGTGAAGAAACTTAGTGCCCGCTTGTTGTCAAGCAATTTCCTACATGAAAGATCAAAAGAACATGTGAATGAACTAAACAAGTGAGTGAGCCAAAAAAGAGAAAAAAAATTAACCAAGTGAGTGACCATGTTGTCGGCATACCATATGCAAATCCTCCATCATCGTATACTACAATATTGCAACTTCACTTACTTGTTAAGGATAAACATTAGCACGATCAACAACTTCGTACTCACACAACACACATATACATATAATACACTGTGACAACATCCACAACTGCGTACATCACGATATACATGACAACGAAACTAGTGGATAGTGTTAGTGAAATTAGAGTTACACGGATTAGCAATGCCAGCCAAAAACGAAAAGATACTGACTCGGCTAGTTATATAACGACATATGAGATCAGAAGTAAAAAAAAATAGCGACCTTTTCCATAGACATAGTCGTGAGTGGCTATATAATATTGCCTCTCTTTTTTGTGTGCGTCACGATTGTGTGTACCCCAACTACACAGAAGTCAAGAAACTAGTTATGCATGTATCACCTTAATGTGACGTTATACTCCCTCCGTCCGCGAATAAGTGTACATCTAGCTTTTGCTCTAAGTCAAAGTTTTAAAATTTTGACCAACTTTATAGAAAATAGTAGTAACATATATGACATCAAATTGATATATTATGAAAGTACATTTCAAAACGAATCTAGTGATACTAATTTGGTGCCATAAATGCTTTTATTCTTTCCTAAAAAGGTGGTCAAAGTATTAAAACTTTGACTTAAGACAAAAGCTAGATGTACACTTATTCGCGGACGGAGGGAGTAAGTCAATAGAGCGTCTTTTATGAGAAGGAAAAGGCTAGGGCTGTAATTGCATATCAGATAAGAAGTAAATTTCGTTACGTTGTTTGCAAGGTATCTAATTTGAGCACCTCTTGCCACTCGCAATATTTTTGTACTCGCTTGACGTGCCCCACTAAGCAACTAAAGCAACCAATTTGATCGATTCCTTTCAGCTTTCAGGATACGTGGCTTAACCTGGTGCACTAAGCATAGCTTTTTTGCATAATGGTTGTGTAGGTGAACGCCAACCGGACGCATCTGGGACCCAATTGGGAGGATTTGCTGCTTAAGTACACTGATTGGTATTGGTTATGGACTATGGAATACCAGAGGAAACAGATGGAAAGGACTTGATGATATGAAGTGTGGCATAAGGGATACATACCAAAAGTTATTGAGCAATGGTGCAATGCTTGGTTCTGACTATTTGATGTGTTCCACTTTTAGTTTAGTCCAAGTAATGGTAGTATTTTGTTGTCTGTGGGGGAAGTATCCAATCATGGGTAGTTGCCAGCTTGGTTGGCTATAAAGATGCATTGTTTTTTCTCTAATGTACCTTGGTGTAGAAAAATGACATATACAGGCGGTGTGGAATTTTGGGGACATGGGTCTATGCGCACTGGATTCAACATTTTTTGTATTTTTCTTGCTGCCAACATAGTCTAGCATAACACTCACATTCAAAGTTTTGGGACAAAACGAGTTATGCCGTATTCTAAATGAAAAAAGAAAATTGCAGCCACAAAAACCATGGATAGTAGCTTTTATATAGTATTGATTTGGTTGTATTTTGTTCGGAATACATCATAACTCGTTTTGTCATGAAACTTTAATCATGAGCATTATGTTAGACCATGCATGTTGCCAAAAAAGTCTTACAGATATTTGGCTATCTGACTTATTATTTTTTCAATTCGTGTGCCGCGCATCAGGTCTGTATTTTCGCATATGCAGGATTATATATTCTCGTCAAAGGGATAGCGCGTAATAAGTGCAAAATAATTGAGGTATCTATATCCATCGAGAGTGATGGCGTAAGCATAAAGGAAAATCATCGATGGTAAAGTAAAACTAGAGGTGAAGCTGCACGTAGCACTATTCTCCAAATGGTAAAGGTCAAATTAGCCCCGTTTCTCAATTTCTCCTAGGCACCCCCTGATCAATTTGTCCTAGGTAAAGTAAAACTAGATGTTCACTGTAGGTCCTCGGCATCCCTGATCAATTTGTTTTTAGGAGCCATCCCTGATCAGTTTTGACACGTATGCACACCTAGTTGACAAACGCCACATATCCATTATTTTGGTGGCAAGCCCTTCTCCCCCAACCCAAATTATTTTCTTTTGCTAGTTTTGTTACCCCTCTCTGTTCCTCTACCCCTTCCACTGCCACTGCTTGAAGCCAATGCATGATTTAATACCTCGCCACCTTGCACGTATGTGCATGTATTACCGTAACGTGCTCTAGTTGATCGACGCTCGCAATGGCCAAAGAACAAGAATAGTGGTGGTGATCATGGTCATTGAGCTAACACGCGATCGCCGATGGCACAATCCACAAGAAAAAAAGGTAGAGCCTTCAACCGAGAAGAAACATAACAACTCAGGAGGGGAACGGGGTCAATCCTTCACCTGCCGGCGTGGGGATGCCGGCTCCCGCTTAACGCGAACTCGCGTCAGGGAGGGTGGCTCCTCCTTCACGCGCACTGGCGACGGTGGCGCTGGACCCATCTGACGGAACGAGCGCTCCGTCATGATCTTCATCTGACAGACGAATTCTTCGTCCGCGAGAGCCGCCTCCAAGAGTAGGCTTGGCCACTGCTGCGGCTGGTCCTCCTCGTCGCCGGAGGAGAGGACTATCTCCTTCTTGCCGGAGGAGCCTGCCGCCGTGGATGCGGATGGTTTAGTTGAGCGAGGGCAGCGATGCCACGATCCGCCTGACGACGAACTTCCACCGGTGGCGCCTACCGGCGTGGAGAACCAGGACTTCGGCATCTCCGCTAGGCTCGGAGAAGGGGAGGAGGACGGTGCGGTGCTCGGGAAGGTGCGGAGCTGGACGATGCCGGAGTGTGGCTTAAATTGCCGCGGCCAGGGCATGCGGAGGGGCGGTCAGCCCGCTTCAGTGCGGCGCAGCGGCCGGAGTTGGTTTCTTGGGACGCGGCATGCGCATTGAAGCAGCGGTGACGCCCGAGAGGTCGCTTCCGTCTGCGCCGCCTTCCCGTCCTTCAAATCGTGGAATCAATGTCGATCGTTGCATGCTCTGGGCGGCACAACAAGCGGCGTGAAGCGTGGGATGAAAATCGCGGGACGGGCGGATGGAGTTTTTTGGTGGGCCACCACGGTCAGAGGCGGGCTTGGGATCGGTTCAGATTCCTGCAAATCTTTCCCACGTTTGTTGTCGGTTTGCGAAAGAAATCGCGTCCGGACCGTTCCACGGACCGATACAGATCGGCGTTGGATGACTTCCGTCGTCTGGATAACACAGTCCGAACAGTTACGGGAAGTTTACGGGTTCACCTTGAAGATATCCTAACTTCATCTGTCGAAAAAAAGGGAATTAGGTTCAGACACGTCGACATTCGTCTTATCTACTCACAATTTCATGGCTTATCCTGCAATGCATGTACAAATAGTTGACCCTTGCGCGAGGAAGCACCTTGCACCAGTGCCACTATTTTAACTTAGTAGATGCGGATAAGAGGCCATGAGATCAAATTCCACAGCGAGTCCACACTCTTTTCTCCAGAGAAATCCTCTTGACCAACAAATCAACCAGCTGCCCCGCCCCAGAGCCGCTTTGCAAAAAAGCACGGGATCACGTAGTATGGAGGCGCAGGCGCACACACATGGGGCGTGTCCCCCCGGACAGCGCGCCGGCGAAGAAAAGCTCTGGACCATGCGCAAAAGCTACGCTGGTGGTTTTTTCATCCCTTTCACATGTAGCGTCCGGATTGGCAGGCACGCCCGGGCCATCACGCGGTCCTCCGTCCAAAGGCAGCGGCGCAAAGATCCGGGACGGGATCTCCTCTGGCCAGCCAGCTTTCGGGTTTTAAGGTAGCGTTTGCCTTTTTTTCCTGGTTCTCGTCGTCGCCCCCATCAGATCAGCCTCAAGCTTTTGCTGGCTGCGTTGCCTGCTGCCTGCCCGCCTTTGTCCCCAGCCCCTCGACGGGCATATGCTTGCTCGTCGGGGTGATAAGATCGATCGCGAGGGGTGAGCTCGGGACGGAAAAAGACCGATCCATGGATTGGACAGGCGTATCATGGTGGTGGATCGTCGCGTTGGGTGGGCGTGACGTCCGCGCGCGCGAGGAAGAAGCGCGGATGCTCGCGCGCTGGAGCTAGGCGCGCGCCGGCCGGGCTCTTTCGCTCCGCGTGTCGCCGGCCGACGTGTGGCCGTCTACGCCGAACGCTTGTTCCAATGGAGGCCAGGCCAGCGTGCGTCGTGGAAGCATGAATGAGTGTTGAGCCGTTGGATTTATTGTGCAGCGGTCCGTTGGATTTATTGTACCTGGGCATTATCGGAAGCAGATATCACTGATCATATGACAGAAAACATTCAGCCAAGTGCTAAGAATTGGATGTTTGATCTATATGAGATCCTAAGTCATGATAGCTTCACAAGGATGGCTGTGACATTATGGGCAATATGGTATGCGAGGCGAAAGGCAATCCATGAGAATATTTTTCAGAGCCCGCAACACACAAATTCCTTTGTCAATTCTTTTCTTCAGGAGCTAAAAATGTTACCCAGGACAGAGAAGCAGTACAAGACCACTACGGTGCCTTCAGCAGCGCCAAAACGATGGTTGCCACCGGCTATAGGGATCGCGAAGATCAACGTGGATGGTGCAGTGCTTCGCTACGGGCGCGGAGGCGTGGCAGCAGCCATTTGCCACGACCACAGCGGCGCTTATTTAGGCTCTTCGGTGGTTGTTTTTCAAGGCATGACAGACCCAACGATTCTTGAAACATATGCTTGCAGGGAAGCGACGGCGTTGGCAGAGGACCTCAATCTTCAGGACCTATGTGTTGCAAGCGATTGCCAAGGGGTCGTGAAGGACATCCTCATGGGAACTAGTGGAGCACATGCAGCCATTGTACATGAAATAATAGAACGCAAGGGTAGTTTTCGTACTTGCAGTTTTGTTTTTGAACATAGGAACTTCAACTTTGAAGCCCACAATCTCGCCAAGTATGCTTGTAATTTATCTTTAGGTCGACATGTTTGGCTGGGCATGCCCCATGATCCAAACCTTGTACCGATGAACATTCTTCTGAATCAATAAAGTTTGGCGAGATTTCTCAAAAAAAAAGGTCCGTGGAGACGAGATGTTAGCTTTTTTTTAAAGAACACCGCGATTTATATTTCATTCATTCAGGTTTATAGGGATACAAAGGTGACCCCGAGGACCATTAAACCACACAAGGCGACCAATACATAGTGTAGTGGACGATCTAGCTAGTCTTGTATGCCTCAAGATTGCTTGCGCGGGGCTCGTGAACAAACTCGTAACTCTGCAATCCCGTCTTTCTATCGTCAATCTCTTTTAAGGATCATGCGGTACTCAGTATTCACCAAGGTGTCCTTGCTCTTCAGATCGTTAATAACTCTCAGACAATCAGATGCAATACGTGCTTTAGAGATGACTAAATCCTCCGCAAGAGCAAGTGTTGCTCTCCATGTGCATGCCTCGAAGGTAGCAGGCTCTGTCACACATTGGAAAACAACCCTGGACGCTCCCAAGAAAAGGCCACGGTCTTTCGACCGAACACCCCAACGGCGCCAGTGTTTGATGATTTAGCAAACGCTGCATAAACATTCATTTTCACCTTCCCCAAGCTAGGCGGTAGCCATGCTGCGCCTCGCGGGCTTGGTGCCACACATGATGTGCGTCTGCCATGCCGCTTGGGTAGTTCCTGCAACTCCCGCAAGTACCACTCAATGAACAAGCGTGTCGACAATGGACTCTGGAACTCATGTTCGTGGATAGCCTTCCTTCTCGCCCACCAGATCACCCATAATATAGCTAGAACTAAGACAAAATTATCCTTTACCAATGTGTTACACAGATTGAAAAGCCAAAGCTTAGGGTCTGTCTCGTCGCCATAGACTGGTAACAATGCATCGTCATCTCGGAAGGGAGCACGCACTTTTGGCCATGTTACAATCGAGCAATGCATGCCTCCATGAGTTCAAGGCTGCCAAACAAATCGGACAAGTAGCATCCTCTGTCATGTGCCTCCTCACACGCTCTTGGCCTGTCGGGAGGGACACCCGAGCCTATCTCCAAGCAAAGACATGAAGTTTGGCAGGCACTTGCACCCCCCACAACTTCTTCCGGCTCTTTTCTTGTTGTACTGTATCTGAGTTTTCAATCTGTCCACTTAACCAAGCTTCACATATGCGCTTCGTCTCTACCACCATCGTGTAGCAAGACCGAACAGAAAAAGGCCCGACTTCTCATACTCTCGTGCATAGAAGTCCGGTTGCATTTTGTAACTAATGGGAAATTTATGCCTATGGAACCGTTGTCTGGAATTTTATTGGGCCCTAATTTCTAGGGAACATCTAGTTCGAGCGAAAGAAATCATTCGCAAGGTGTAATCCCTCCAAGCGAATTCTTCCTACTTGTACGTATTTGAGCCTCAATTGGACCAAAATAGATTTTCAATCGGATATTTTGGCTGCATGGCTCATCAAAATAAAAAAAAACTAAGTCTACAATTAGACTACTAAAAATTAATAAAATATGGAAAATTGAACGATTAAATTACTGCCCATGAATATTTAACTCACTGATTAATTTCTTATACATACCATTTTTTTGCCAAATAAGCCAAACATTGCATTTTCCCAAAAGTCTGATCTATTTGGGCGAATGATGCATAATTACTTTCAAACTTTTTTGCATGGTTCAAATGAAAAATCTTTCTCAATGATTCTTATTCTACCAATGGCCCAAAAAAGCCCATTCATATATATAACACACACAACTAACTAAGAAGATTTGTCTAAAAACAGATAACTAAAAACAAAAGAAATATATAAAAAATGCTAGTTGCCTTGTGAACAACAAACACTATTTAACAAAAAAATATCATAAAATCATACATGGAAAATTTGCATTTTAACTAAACAAATGCATACATAAAATTTACATGGTATGCTAAAAACATTTAAAACACAAGAAAATATATTTAGTTACCATGGCAAACAAGTTTTTTTGTTTTTCTATGAGAAATTATTCAAATTTGAAAATGTTAAAAACAAAAAGGAAATTGCCACGGTTGAGACAATAAAATTTCCATGACAATAATAATAAAATGCAATGTTGTGTATTTTCTTTATCAAAACAAAAAATCACAGGAAGAAAAATGCCATGATTCAATAAGTAAAAATGCCATGCCATTAAAATGTATAGATAAAAATTGGCATGCCCTTAGTTATAAAAATGCCATGCTGTTAATAATAAAATATGATTCAAAAATTAAAATTGCCATATTGTGTATTTTCTTTGTCAAAACTAAAATACACACAAAAGAGATTCCCGTGATTCAAAATTAAAATTGTTATGCCATTAAAAATAAATTTATCATCCTACGATAAAAAAAATGTCATGCTCTTAATAATAAAATTGGGGTACTATTAATAATAAAAATGTAAAGCTCTTAATAAAAAAGTGTGGTGTTGTTGTTACAAAAATGCCATGACAATTTACAAAAAAATTGCCATGGTTTTTAGAACACTTTCTCTTATTTTTGTCGTGGACTATAACTTACATTTGAAACATGACAAAACTTCAGCAAAAAACTATCTATAAATATGGCAAAACAATATAAAAAGTGAGAGCAGCAATATGGCTCATACCGGCATATACTCCCATTATCTGGACCAGACGTCCCGCACGATCGACCAGCTGACGCTGCATTAATTGGCGCTGGCGCGAGCGCTAGAAAATCACCGTATTGCGCTAGACCGTATGGGATGGAACGACCCGACGAATACTGCTGAGTGCGATACGAGCGGTGGCCCCCACAAATGACGGCGAAAGTAACAACGGGACCGTGGGAACAGTAGTTGCCTCGTACTTGGACGGGTGGTACAGAATTTTTCCGGTCAGCTCATTCATTGCAGGAACCGCGTGGCTATCTCATGGGTCGGTGTTGTCCATGGCGACGGCGGCGGCACCGGCGATAATGGCGGTCAACGGTGGTCAGGTACGCGGCGGCTCCACTGCTCCATTCCCATTCCCCACTGCCCCCCTGCCGCAAAATCTTTGTGGCCGGTGTGTTCTGATCTGCGGTGGCCTGCTTGCCTATCTTCCAAGATGTGATACGCGCCTTGCCGCCGGATCTCGATGGAGGGGGCGAGGTGGGTAGCCAGACGGGACGAGGTGGCACCGGAGTCTTCTGTGGCGGCGCTCGTTCAGGGTTGTCAAGATGGTGGAGCGATGCGGTAGACGAACAGAATGTGCCTGCGGAATTGGGTGAATCGACTGTGATGCCGGATCCATGAGCGCCACGGCGGATTAAGAGGTATTGAATCCTGCTTGTTGTGTGCTATTATTTCTGTGTGGATTACTCGTGCGTGCTGCTACTAAAAAGAAAACTGAAGAATGGAAACAGATGTGTAGAGCGTCGTATCCGTGATGAAACAGAGGGGAAAGGAAAACTAAGTTAGCTCATAGAATGTTTGTGCACAGGGTGGTGGGCTTGTCCAGTTAAAAAAAATAGGGCAAACGTTAGCTCCGCATAATCAAAGAGTACATAAATCTTACCAGTGCTAAAAATAGTTGCATGTTGTTCTTTCACATGCTGAGCCGAATATGTAACTGGCAAAACTTAAGTCGCGGGTTTTCCTTTGCTTTTTAGTTTTGGTTGAGACCTTGAATCTGACTGTTTGATCAGGCGGTGAATGGTTTGTATTGGTTTCGTTTTCTATATGAAAATGGAGCTGGGTACTCCCTTTGATCAGAAAAATATTGCGCAAAATGACCACAATTGAGAAAATTGTTCACTTTTCCTGCTCTGCCTCTGTTATGATTTTTGAGCTGAATGCTTGTGACATTCTTTTTGATAGTCTCACAATTGTCATGTATTTTAAAATCCGGACTGTAGTTTTTGGGATGCACAATGGTGTTTTTTGTGCCGAAAAAAGGCGTGTTGTGTCTCAGGAAATAGAATGTTGGCTTTGTGCACACAAGCAGGGTCAGGATGTGTACCAATCCTACAGAGTGTGCACCATGCACCAATAGGATGGGGGCTCTTGAGAAGTCAATTAGAGGGTTTGCGGACAAGAGCGATAAGGAAGTTGTGAAGCCAGGGTTAGGAACAAATTTTGACTCGTTGACGGAGGTGTATGACTTCTACAACCTATATTCCTGGGAACATGGTTTTGAAATCCGATACGGGGAAAGCAGGCTGAACCCAGAGAAAAAGGAAGACCATGCAGGAAATTGTGTGTGCAGATGCTCGGTACGTTGTAATTTCTGTATTGATTTTGCAGCTGGTTTTAAGCTGATGAAGTGTGCATTAATTAGCTGTGTCACTAATGATTGGTGGTAAAATATGGAACAGGGGAAGCTATTGTGAGAGAATACAAGGTCTTGCCGGTGTGAGTGTCCTAGGCTGCTCCAGACCACAGACAACGGATGGTACATAACAGAGCATCGAGTGAAGCATAATTGCGTAATGGCAAGAAGTTGCGGAGAGATGGCGCACTGGCCATCTCACAACCATATTGATGGCGCACTGGCGAGTATTTGTCATACTCAATGCTTTCCTCAAAATAATCACTTAAGAACAGAGGATAGCTTTCCTGTTTGATGCTATCCCTTCTATAATGACAGATTATATTGATAATTGCAATGGTATGCAATGTAACTGCAGGAAATCTTCTCAGGCAAATACTGTAATAGCCACCAATGGTTTGATGACATTGCTTATTGCAAGACTTGACCATCGAAAAGTTATTGCTTGTTTGACTCTGCTGAAACTAATAAAGGTTTGGTTTTTATTCTTTTCTCTCATGGTTGAGTGATTCTACTTGTCAAGTAACCAACAACGTTTTTAGAGTAAGCTTAGAATTTTGGGTCACTCATGATAAATTAAGCCGGGAATTAGGTTAATAAAAACTAAGGCGGGAATTTTGGTTACTCTGTATCATTGAAGTGTTCCATGTTGTCGTGTACAATGTGAGACTTAATATGTGACTATGCTACAAAAATCCAGGTTGTCTGTGAGCATCACCCTTGACCAAAGAAGCTCATAGTGGACAACTACCTTCCCTAGAAGCTACAAAACCTCATCGAAGAATGCAGGGATGGGCAACGCGGCGGTTAACAAGTGCTGGTCAAACAAATGGCCACCCTGATGTTGATGCGTAAAATATAAGGCTGGTCGTAATGATAGTATCATAGTTAGTATCATGCATGCCAACTAGGCAATTTCGATGAGGTGTCATATCATTAAATGAAGAAAGAGATGGTGAAGTATCATATCATGATATCGTATCATAATAAATGCTATGCTACTTTGTGTCATGCATGACAATAAATAAAGTACTACATGATACTAAAATATGATACTATGCATTAGAGAGGTAGTATCATATGCATGATACTAGTATATGATACTCCCCATTACAACCAGCCTAAGCGGACACATGAACGAAGAGCATTAGTTTGTCAAGATGTATGTGTTTTTTTAAACTCGAACAGAGATGTTTGAAGGTGTTGCTACCTAAGTTCAGATTGGATACAATGTGTTGTTGGGTTTTCATCTGTTACACATGCGGACATGCCGGTCCGTGAAAATCTGCAAACACCAAGACCGTAGAGGACTGAACTGGCTCCAACATTAATGCATGGCAGTCGTGGGCCACAAGCACTGTACAATACTATAGCCATCTGCAGCAATACATTACAATATACAACTCTTTGCTCAGATCCCCATGCAGACCATCGGTCTAGATAATGGGAGCATATAGTAGTACGACCCATATCGAATTTTCGATAAAAAGTCACCATCTTTTTAAAGAACACAATTTTTTTATGAATTTGCAGGAGGTTCAATAATCAAAAACTATTGCGAAACACAGATTTGTTATCTTGCTGCATCATACCAGGTTATGATAACAAACACACATTGCATCACACAGCATTTGCAAAATCTAGTGAAAAATGCCTCTAAGCATCAAAAAAATTGGGGGACTCTATGCATCAAATTAGTCATGGTAGTTAATGTAGTTGATTCGGACAAAAGGGGACAAATAGGTGTAAAAATTATGCACGGACAGGAGATTTGTAACATCCCTGTAATTAAGTTACAACGATTGCTGTCTAATGATGCCACATCACCTCCATTTGCTAAGCTTAATTGTCATTTAGTTGAAAACCAAGTCAAATTCAAATGCATGTCAAATTGTTAGGTATTCAAATAGTAAAATAAAAATGTATGTTGGGTTGAAAATATTCACTAACTAATTGTCATGAATAAGCCAACATGTTTTGAATAATTAAATGCCCTTAAACTATTTAAAATTGGACCAGCAACATTTAATTGGTCCATTTAAATTTAAACAAATACCTAAACTATTCAAATTAAATTGAAACTTTGTGTGCTACTTCAAAACCCTGCCTAGTATTTATGGGCTAAGTTTTATATTCAACTAAATCTATTTAGTATAAAAATAAAATGCAAAGCGGAAAAGAAATAAAGAATACAAAAAAGAAAAAAAAAGGCAAAAGAACAGGACACATTGTTGGACTGGGCTCTACATACGCCCAGTGTGGCCCAACCCAATAGTGGCGCCCTTTCGTCAACTTCCCAACGCGAACCAATATTGTTCCTATAGGTGCGGAGAAGGAAAAAAATGCTAAGCGGCCGCCTCCACATGTTGCGTCGATGTCGTGATAGACACCGAGATTAGCTAGCTTAACCGCTGATTAGGAAGGATATAAATCCTAGCGTCCACCTCTAGCGCCTTTGCATTGTAAATGCCCAAGGGCGCGAGCATCGACCCCTTGGATAGGCCAAGATCTTTTCCACCCCTCCCTACACGCTACTGCTTCCTCCTCCACCATGGCTGCTATTGCCGTCACCTCCGCTCACTCGCCTGCGTAGCCACAACGATCCCCATGCCTCGCCACCGTGTCTACTAGCCTCGCCGCCATCCGCCTCGTCTTCTGGTGCATCTCGTCGGAGTTTGGATCCCCTGCATCGACCGTACCAACCTCGTCTTCCTCCTCGGCCACCACAGATTGCCGCCGCCAGTTCGTCGTCATGGAGCCTTCCCGTGCCCGCTTAGCCCATCTGCAAGATCCCTGTGAGCCCCTTTATTTCCCCTCACTCCGCGCGCTCGATTGCGAGCTCTAGCACCTGATCCACCGTCGACCGAAATGCTCCGCTGCATGCGTTCGTCTCCGGCGATGCTCTGGTGGACCATTGGTCCTGTGTGTGTGCGTCCAGCCACATATTTAGCTCGCATAGGTGCCGCAGATGCCACACGCCAGTCGATTTTCTCGTTTCTATGCTGGTTCCGTCGTTATCCGATTCCGACGGCCACTGCAGCTCATTGCCGCCAATGATTCTGGCGCTTCTAGCTCGCGCCACTGCCACCGTTCAATGCACGACCCTACCCGTGTTCGAACATGCCTAGCCGTGCCCCGTACGAATTTTCCAACGACTGCTCGAGGCCCTCCGCCGCGAATTGGGGTCGCCTGCGTTTAAACGCCGGTGGTACAAGGTGGCACAGCTGCTGGGCCCTTCTTGGGTCGCTGACCCTAGGTCCCACTGCCCAGTTGACTGATCAACCGGTCAACGCTGACCCGCTGACTCAGCCCCCCTGGCCCACAAGTCAGCCTCTGCTGACTCGGTATGCCCACTGTCAATCTCACAACGCACTGCTGGGTGCACTTCACTTGGTGCACTTAGCATCTACATTTAATATAATTTTGAATTTAATTAAATCCAGTAAATCCATAAATTCAATTAAATTTGAAAAATCATATAAAAATCGTAAGTCAGATGCAAATAATTTATATATGAAAGATGATCAGAAAAATATAACGAATCCGAATATGACATCCGCATACCTGCCATACCCCTCTTAGATAATGAACATCGACATTTTCCCCCTGGATCAATATATGGAAAAATACCTTGAGCTGGAAAAATATTACCAGATATTTTCCATCTTCTTTTAAAATGCTTAGTATTGCATTAGGTCACATCAACACCACATTTTGCCATGTCATTGTGTTGCATTTGTATGTCTGTTAATTGTATGTTTCCCCCTCTCCTCTATTCTTTTGGTAGACTCCAAGACCGTCGTTGCCCCCGAGTACGACTACATTGACGAAGACCGTTTCATCTCGGCACAGCTTCCAGGCAAGCAAAACACCCTTGATCATTCTGATATTGCCTATTCCCCTCTCTCTATTGCTTGCATTGGAGTAGTGTTACTGTTACTGCTTTATCGGTAGATCCTATACTGTTGCATAACCTGTTTTTGTTAACTGCTGTTGATACCATCCTGTTATCCTATATGCTTAGTATAGGCTTGCTATCATCCCATTAGTGGCCGTACATCCTTGTCTGTGTCGCCATGCCATTGTATCTGGGTTATCCGAGATTGGATCATTGTAGCAAGACCCGAACACCCCTAAAGGCCCTTACAATTGTACGGCTCTGCAGAGCCACACCAAGTGTGATCTACCGAGGGTGATTCCATGTATTTCACTCTCGATGGCTGACTCTATAGTGTAGCACACCTAGTGTGACCTACTGAGGGTGATTCCTCATATTTCACTCTCAATGATGTCTCTGTCGTGCAGTATATCACGTGTGAACCTATCGAGGGTGATTCCTCGGTTTCACCTTGATGGTATGGACCTAAGTCCCGACAGCACCAAATGTTAAAGACGGGTCGGCCCCAAGGGTACCCGCGAGTGATTCTTTGTGGTGGAACGACATGACAGGTGGAGACCATCTAGGAGAAAGATGGGTCTGTTGGCAACTTTACTAAGTACAATCGACAGTCCGGTCCTTTAAACTCGAACAAATGGGGTAGTTCAAAGTAATATGGGGGTAATATTAGGCATCTCCAACGTCGACCTTCAAACTGCCCATATACATTCAGACCGCGCTGTCTGAACGCGAAAGCCATCCAACGTGGGTGGTGTATCGGTCCGTAGGGCGATCTGTACGTACTTTCTCTTGTAAACCGGAGACAAATGTGTATGTGTGTGGGGGGGGAGGCTTTGCGAGCGTCTGGACAGCACCCACACCCGCTTCTGACCAAAGTGGCCCACCCAAACCCCCTCATCCCTCGCCACGCGCGCTCCTACCCCGCCGCTAGCTGCCCACATTCATGCTGTTGTAAAGCGCGTCGTTCCACATTGGAGACGGCTCAGGGCGAACGTGACCTCTCACCGCCTCCACCATTGAAGCAGTGTGTCGGTCGAGGGCGCCACCCGCGACGCGTCTCCGGTGTCCACGTATGTTCAATGCCGGAGACGCGTTACTGGACGGGACGAGATGGATATCTACCACACCCTTGAATGACCCATACGTCTGTATGCCGACGTTAAGCAGGTTCGCCAGCCAAGAAACCCACTCAGGCGCCGCGCATTGATGCACCCGGATGCATGGCCTCATCGGAATCCGCTATTTAAAGGCGGCCACACCCGACTAACTCCACGCCACAATACAAGCCGCTCCCCATCCTCCTTCCTTGCACTGCATCCGCCATGACTGCAGGCGGTGAAGCTCTGTGGGAGAGACTTTCCACAAAGATGAAGCACGAGGTGGCCGCCTTTGTCGTCGCCTGACAGAGCCAGTGTCGGGGGTTGGGTGCGACATATGCCAATGAATGGCTTATCATGGTGGGGGCGAGTAGAACGTCGCCGGTGCCTGGAAACGGGATGAGGCGTAGACACGAACGCCGGCGTACTTTACCCAGGTTCGGGGCTCTCCTAGGAGATAATACCCCTAGTCCTGCTCTGCGGGGTTTCCGCATGATCACTGAGGGAGTCCTGGATTAGGGAGTGTCCGAATGGCCGGACTATACCTTCAGCCGGACTCCTGGACTATGAAGATACAAGATTGAAGACTTTGTCCCGTGTTCGGAAGGGACTTTCCTTGGCGTGGAAGGCAAGCTTGGCGATATGGATATGTAGATCTCCTACCATTGTAACTGACTTTGTGTAACCCTAACCCTCTCCGGTGTCTATATAAACCGGAGGGTTTTAGTCCGTAGGACAACATACAGAACAACAATCATACCATAGGATAGCTTCTAGGGTTTAGCCTCTCCGATCTCGTGGTAGATCTACTCTTGTACTACCCATATCATCAATATTAATCAAGCAGGACGTAGGGTTTTACCTCCATCAAGAGGGCCTGAACCCGGGTAAAACTTCGTGTCCCTTGCCTCCTGTTACCATCCGGCCTAGACGCACAGTTCAAGACCCCCTACCCAAGATCCGCCGGTTTTGACACCGACATTGGTGCTTTCATTGAGAGTTCCTCTGTGTCGTCGCCGTTATGCTTGATGGCTCCTACGATCATCAATAGCGATGCAGTCCAGGGTGAGACCTTCCTCCCCGGGCAGATCTTCGTCTTCGGCCGCACTGCGGGCCAATTCACTTGGCCATCTGGAGCAGATCGAAAGCTATGCCCCTGGCCGTCAGGTCAGATTTGGAAGTTTAAACTACACGGCTGACATCCGCGGGGACTTGATCTTCGACGGATTCGAGCCACTGCCGAGCGCGCCGCACTGTCACGACGAGCATGATCTAGCTCTGCCGCCGAACAGTGCCCTGGAGGCCGCACTCGCATCGGCTTCGACCCTTAATTCGGAGCCAACTGCGATCAAGGATGGGTGGTTGGACGCCGCCTCGGGGGCTGCGATCCCAATGGCGATCGAGCCGAACACCAGCCCCGCACTCCGCGAGACTCGTGACTCCAAGGAGCCGGACTCCTCTCCGGACTCTGAACCCTCCGCGCCCCTGCCGATCGAATCCGATTGGGCGCCGATCATGGAGTTTACTGTCGCGGACATCTTTCAGCACTCGCCTTTCGGTGATACCTTGAAGACACTAAAGTCTCTCTCTTTATCAGGAGAGCCCTGGCCGGACTATGATCAGCAAGGTTGGGATACGGACGATGAAGAAATTCAAAGCCCACCCACCACCCACTTTGTAGCCACTGTCGACGATTTAACCGACATGCTCGACTTCGACTCCGAAGACATCGACGGTATGGACGCCGATGCAGGAGATGATGAAGAACCAGCGCCTATTGGGCCCTGGAAAGCCACCTCGTCATATGACATATACATGGTGGACACCCCAAAAGAAGGAGATGGCGATGGAACAGCGGAGGATGACCCCTCCAAGAAACAGCCTAAGCGCCGGCGTCAGCGGCGCCGCTCAAAATCCCGCCAAAGCAAATACGGTGATTCCAGCACAGGAGATAATAATACTCCGGAGAGTATCGAAGAAAACCCCTCCAGCAAGATTCAGCACAGGAGGATGGAGAAGCCAGCCCTCATGAGAGAGCGGCAGACAGAGAGGTCGGGGACGATAATTATATGCCTCCCTCCGAAGACGAGGCAAGCCTCGACGACGACGAATTCATCATGCCAGAGGATCCCGTCGAGCAAGAGCGTTTTCAACGCAGGCTTATGGCCACGGCAAGAAGCCTCAAGAAAAAACAGCAACAACTTAGAGCTGATCAAGATTTGCTAGTCGACAGATGGACCGAAGTCCTTGCGGCCGAAGAGCATAAACTCGAACGCCCCTCCAAGAGCTACCCAAAGCGCAGGTTGCTACCCCGATTAGAGGAGGAAGCACTTAAACCTACATCACCAGCACTTGATACGGCCGACCGGCCACCTCGTGGCCGCGACAGAGAGGCCTCTCGGCCCTCCACTCAAGCCGCACCCCATACCAAGGCACGGGAAAATGCGCCAGACCTGCGAGATATGTTGGAGGACAAGGCAAGGCAAACAAGATCGATCTACGGATCGCGTGGGCGCCCCACGACTCGAGACGGTAACCATCACGTCGGACACAAATCCGGTAGGGCCAAACACAGTAGACAAAGCTCATTGGATCTACATCGTGATATAGCCCAGTACAGAGGCGCCGCACACCCACTATGCTTCACAGACGAAGTAACGGATCATCAAATCCCCGAGGGTTTCAAACCCGTAAACATCGAATCATATGATGGCACAACAGATCCTGCGGTATGGATCGAGGATTATCTCCTTCATATCCACATGGCCCGCGGTGATGATCTCCACGCCATCAAATACCTCCCACTCAAGCTTAAAGGGCCAGCTCGGCATTGGCTTAACAGCTTGCCAGCAGGATCAATCAGTTGTTGGGAGGACCTGGAAGCCGCATTCCTCGACAATTTCCAGGGCACTTATGTGCGACCACCAGACGCCGATGACCTAAGCCACATAATTCAGCAGCCAGAGGAATCGGCCAGGCAATTCTGGACAAGGTTCCTAACAAAGAAAAATCAAATAGTCGACTGTCCGGACACAGAGGCCCTAGCAGCCTTCAAGCACAATATCCGTGATGAGTGGCTTGCCCGGCACCTTGGACAGGAAAAGCCGAAATCTATGGCAGCACTCACGACACTCATGACCCACTTTTGCACGGGAGAAGACAGCTGGCTTGCTCATAGCAACAATATGACCAAGAACCCTGGTAATTCGGATACCAAGGACAGTAGTGGCAGGTTGCATCGCAACAAGCAGAAGCGCCGCATTAACGGCGACAATGCTGAGGATACGGCAGTTAATGCCGGATTCAGAGGCTATAAATCTGGTCAGCGGAAAAAGCCATTCGAAAGAAATCATAGGGGCCCGTCCAGTTTGGACCGAATACTCGACCGCTTGTGCCAGATACATGGCACCCCCGAAAAGCCGGCCAATCACACCAACGGGGATTGTTGGGTGTTCAAGCAGGCAGGCAAGTTAAATGCTGAAAATACCGACAAGGGGCTGCATAGCGATGATGACGAAGAGCCCCAGCCGCCGAACAACAGTGGACAGAAGGGTTTTCCCCCACAAGTGCGGACGGTGAACATGATATACGCAACCCACATCCCCAAAAGGGAGCGGAAGCGCGCGTTAAGGGACGTATACGCGGTAGAGCCAGTCGCCCCAAAGTTCAACCCATGGTCCTCCTGCCCGATCACCTTTGATCGAAGGGACCATCCCACTAGCCCCGTCATGGTGGATTCGCCATATTGGTTCTAGACCCAATTATTGACGGATTTCATCTCATTATGGACGGCGGCAGCAGCTTGAACCTGCTTACCAGGATATAGTGCGGAAAATGGGCATAGATCCCTCGAGGATTAAGCCCACCAAAACGACCTTCAAAGGCGTAATACCAGGTGTAGAGGCCAACTGTACAGGCTCAGTCACACTTGAAGTGGTCTTCGGATCTCCGGATAATTTCTGAAGCGAGGAGTTAATCTTCGACATGGTCCCATTCCGCAGTGGCTATCACGCACTGCTCGGGCGAACCGCATTCGCCAAGTTCAACGCGGTACCTCACTACGCATACCTTAAGCTCAAGATGCTAGGCCCTCGAGGAGTAATTACGGTCAATGGAAACACCGAACGCTCCCTTCGAACGGAGGAGCACACGGCGGCCCTTGCAGCGGAAGTACAAAGCAGCCTCTCCAGGCAGTTCTCCAGTCGGGCCATTAAACGTCCGGACACCGTCAAGCGCGCCCGGAGTAACCTACAACAAGACCGCCTGACACGTTCCGAGCAGGCGTAGCAATGCGGCCCCAACCCCAGCCCTCGCAAAAATGTGACGCCGGTGCTTCGCGTACATAACTACGCTCTAGAAATACCATGGGTACAGGGGGAGGGGCACCATCACGGCACACCCGAAACACGGCTTAAACCGCACCAGGGGCTGACGATTTTTTAATTTTCTCTTACTTTCAGGACTCCATTCTTCGGAAGGCCTGTTCGGCAGTTCAATTGCCGCACAAACGATGCAAGAACCAGGGAAGCAGACAAACCATGCCGCATTACGGAACTTCCAGGTGGTCTCTATGACGAGCAGTATACCTGTTTCGCATACCATTCCGTAGCCTGCCCCTAGAACGGACATGTTAAATAGTCCAACCTTTTGCTTATCGCATTATTCGTATCGTTCTGCTTTGATCGCAGCCCTTTTTAATAAACAATGCATAGCTTTTGTCTATTTTTGCATTACTCTCTTTTTTACAAATATATGTTCCTTAACGACATGTTGCACCCGTACACTTTGGTACGGCCAAAATACGCCAGGGGCTTTAGTACCCCTCAATATGGTGTGAGAAGTCCGAACACTTTAACAAGTGCGGCACTCCGAACTTATAGCATTATATGCATCGGCTCCGAATCATGTCTTGGGTCAATAATTGGGTTTGCCCGGCTCCTATGTTTTGGTGCCTTACGTTCCGCTATGTCGGCTAAGGTAGCACTAGGAGAACTACTGCGATTGTGCCCCAGTTGAGCTGGGTCGAGCACCTCAGTAGAGAAAGCTAAAACTGACTGTCATGATGAAGCGAGAGTTGGTCGCTGTTCGAGAGGTTCTTCGAGTCCCTAAAGACTTATGCCGCTTAGAGTGAGGAGTCAGCTTTGTCCGGCCAAGGCGTGGATAGCGCCCCGAACTCGGTCTTCCGAATACCAGGGGCTTCGCCGAAATTTAAAATTATAGAATTCTATGGCTAAGTGAGAGTGTTCACGCATTATAGTCTGATTGCCTTGTTCTTTGTGCTGAGCGCCTCCCTCGAAGGACCCAAACATGGGAAAAAGAGCGCTCAGGTTTATCCCCGGACACCCCAGCACTAGCGGCACGGGGGCAGAAGCCGACGACTCGCCATCTCTCAGAATTGATAAACAGCCGCACAAAAGGTAATATTTTAAATTCCAACAGCATTGCTTAGCGCATATGAACAAGTTTTCAACGCACAGGACAAAACGAGCGAGTTTTACTCAAAAATTACATCCCTGGAACATTCATCCGCCATAAGGCAGGCACCCTTCAGAACATCCTTATAATAATTCTCGGGCTTGCGATGCTCTTTCCCCGGCGGTGGCCCATCCTTCACAAGCTTCTCAGCATCCAGCTTGCCCCAGTGCACCTTAGCACGGGCAAGGGCCCTACGGGCACCTTCAATGCAGATGGAGCGCTTGATGACTTCGAGCCTTGGACAGGCCCCCACCAGCCGCCGCACCAGCCCGAAATAGCTCCCAGGCAGAGCCTCTCCAGGCAACAGCCAAACTATGAGGCCTTTCATGGCCTGTTCGGCCACCTTGTGGTCGCTCAGGGGCACGGGGTGTCCGACCTCAGCATACTTAGACCAGAACACCTTCTCTATCGAGCTGCCCTCCTCAGCTCGATAGAATGCGGCAGCATCGGACACGCTACGGGGAAGATCTGCGAATGCCCCTGAAGAGCTCCGGATTCGGGTAAGTAACAAGTAACTCACGTTTATGTGTTTGCTTTGCATAAAGAATGCCTTACCCGCCGCTATCTTTTTCACCGCATCCAACTCCTGGAGGGTCTTCTGGGATTCGGCCTTGGCAGACTTGGCATTTTTAATAGCCACTGCGAGCTCGGACGCTCGCGTCTTCGAGTCAAGCTCCAAACTCTCATGTTTTTTCATGAGAGCCTGGAGCTCTTGCCGCACCTTGCCAACCTGGGCCTCATACTTATCCCGCTCGGTGCGCTCCGTGGCCGCCCTCTTCTCGGCCTCGAGCAGCGCTTGCTTAAGGGTCGCCACCTCAGACGTGGCCCCTACAATAGCCACGACAATCCTGTCATTTTTTGCAATTGCACCTTTTATATATATATATTTAAACAAGGTATTTCTTACCTTCCTTGTCCTCGAGCTGCTTCTTGGCACGCCCGAGCTCTTGCTCGGACTGCTCGAGGTTCTGCTTTAGCGTGTACACTTTCGCAGTCAGTGCGGCGGACGCCAGCAGAGAAGCCTGCATACGCATATTGACTCCTTTTTTAGACTCCTGCGAATTTTATTTGATCCTCCATTCGGCTTTTCTTCCCGAACGCCAAACAGAGCATCAGGGGCTACTGTCTATGCGGTAATATTATTTACACATTCTTTACTTACCTCAAAGCCTGTTAAAAGGCTAGCACAAGCTTCAGTCAGTCCACTCTTGGCGGACTGAACCTTCTGGACCACCACACTCATAATGGTGCGGTGCTCCTCGTCGATGGAGGCGCCTTTGAGCACCTCCTACAGATTGTCTGGCGCCTCCGGTTGGACGGGGGTCACCGGCACGGTGGGCTTGCTCCTCTTGGAAGGAGGTCGCCCGCCGGACTCTGGAACCTTTGAAGGTTCTGGAGCGGTGTCCGGCCTAGAGCCGGACTTGGAGCCCTGGGGGTTTTTGTCCCCTTTACTCCTGGAGTCCGGGAGGTCGCCTTGCGGCGCCTCCAGGACCACCTCCTCCTGGCTTGGAACCTGTTGGGACAACACTTCGGCGTCGTCCGTAGGGCGGGGGGAGGTAGCCGTCGGAAGCGAATTCACATCCGACGAGTCCAGTGAACCGCTCGACGACGCGTCGAGCCAGTCTTTGGGTGGGCTGCATAATCATATTCGACATAAGGGAAAGTTGTGCAATAAAGGAATACTATGAATTACTCTGGTATCCGGATACTTATGATTTCGCCAGGGGCTTGGCCCTGAGCGGCCACTCCTCTCCGCCGTCGTCGGTGTTGGTGGAGTAGTCCGGAGGAAGGATTTTCCCCTTCTTGGACCCTTCGGCCTCCCCAGTGAGGGCGACCTTCCTTTTCTTCTCTCCCCCCGCTGGAGGGGGAGAGGTCTCTTCTTCCTCCTCCTCGTCTTCACGGGAGGAATGCGCCTTGGAGCCGTCGGATGATGAACCCGACACCTCCTGGCGCCGGGCACTTTTTCGAGTCCCCGTGGCCTTCTTCGTGGCCTTCTTCTCCGGCACCACATGGGGTGCCGGAACCAGCAGCTTCGCCAAGCGGGCATCGGCTGGGTCTTCGGGCAAAGGAGCCGGACATTCGATCTGTCCGGACTTTGCCTGCCAAACCTATCAAAGGTAAGGGAGCTTAGATCCCGCATAGAGTTAAACTATGAAAAACTAATACCATGTAAAAGGTACAAACAACTTACCGCGCTAGCGTGACGCTATGCGCTGAATCCGCGATCCTCGGTAGCGGATGCGGGAGCCTCGGCGCCCTTGAAAAGCACCTTCCAGGCATCTTCGTATGTCGTGTCAAAGAGCCTGCTCAGAGTTCGGTGTTGCGCCGGGTTGAACTCCCACAGATTGAAGGCCCGTTGTTGACACAGGAGGATCCGGCGGATGAGCATAACCTCGACTACGTTGACAAGCTTGAGCTGCTTGTCCACCAGGGTTTGGATGCATGTTTGCAGTCCAGTCACCTCTCCTTTGTTGTCCCATGACAGGCCCGTCTCTTTCCAGGACGTGAGCCGCGTTGGGGGTCCGGACAGGAACTCGGGGGGCTGCGACCCACTCAGGGTCGCGCGGCTCGGTGATGTAAAACCACCCCGATTGCCACCCCTTCAGGGTCTCCACAAAGGAGCCCTCGAGCCATAAGGCGTTGGGCATCTTGCCCACCATGGCGCCTCCGCACTCCGCCTGGTTGCCGCGCACCACCTTCGGCTTGACATTGAAAGTTTTGAGCCATAGGCCAAAATGGGGGCGGATGCAGAGGAAAGCCTCGCACATGATGATAAACGCTGAGATGTTGAGGATGAAGTTCGGGGCCAGATTATGGAAATCCAGGCCGTAGTAGAACATGAGCCCCCGGACGAATGGGTGGATAGGAAAGCCCAGTTCGCGGAGGAAGTGGGGAAGGAACACTACCCTCTCATGGGGCCTTGGGGTGGGGAGGAGCTGCCCCTCTTCCGGAAGCCGGTACGTGATGTCGTTAGACAAGTATCCGGCCTTCCTCAGTTTTTTGATGTGTCCCTCCATGACGGAGGAGACCATCCACTTGCCTCCCGCTCCGGACATGGCTGGAGAAGGTTGAGGTGGGGAGTGCGGACTTGGGCGCTGGAGCTCGAGTGCGCGAAAATGGATAGGCAAAGGAGGAAGAAGGCATAGGTGAAAAGGTGGATCCTTATCCCCTTATATGGGTGGACGCAACTACGTGTCCCCACCAGCCTGGTAAAACTCGCTTATCTCCAAGCGCCATAATCAATGGCGCGGTTGGGTTACCCACGCCCGTATTGATGAGAATCCCGGAATAAGGGGACACGATCTCTGCTTTAACAAGACATGCCAAGGAAACCGCCTCGCATGACGCGCTGAGGTGGGATAATAAAACGATTCGAATAAAGGCTTGGCCGTGGTGCGTCACACTACGGAATACGTCAGCAGATTAGATTTGTGTAAATATTATTCTCTCTATGGCAATATGTGGAAACTTATTTTGCAGAGCCGGACACTATCTTTGTGTTCAAAATCTTCTATGAAGTACTTGGAGGAGGAACCCGCCTTGTAATGCCAAAGACAATCTGCGCGCCGGACTCGTCGTCATTGAAGCCTGGTTCAGGGGCTACTGAGGGACTCCTGGATTAGGGGGTGTCCGGATGGCCGGACTATACCTTCAGCCGGACTCCTGGACTATGAAGTTACAAGATTGAAGACTTCGTCCCATGTCCGGAAGGGACTTTCCTTGGCGTGGAAGGCAAGCTTGGCGATATGGACATGTAGATCTCCTACCATTGTAACCGACTTTGTGTAACCCTAACCCTCTCCGGTGTCTATATAAACCGGAGGGTTTTAGTCCGTAGGACAACATACAGAACAACAATCATACCATAGGCTAGCTTCTAGGGTTTAGCCTCTTCGATCTCGTGGTAGATCTACTCTTGTACTACCCATATCATCAATATTAATCAAGCAGGACGTAGGGTTTTACCTCCATCAAGAGGGCCCGAACCTGGGTAAAACTTCGTGTCCCTTGCCTCCTGTTACCATCCGGCCTAGACGCACAGTTCGGGACCCCCTACCCGAGATCCGCTGGTTTTGACACCGACAATCACTAAGGCAAAGTGAATACAAGGGCGCTCCTCGAGCTGTATGCTGAAGGTAGGAGAAGGCAGGGTCAGCTCTTCCCCCCCCCCCTCTGTGATCTGGTCTAGTTCTAATGGATCGGAACCCTTTGCATGGGTGCCCTAGGGGGTTTATATAGGCCTACCGCCCAGGGGTACAATGGTAAACTGTCTGGGTGCAGGGCCCAGCCGTCGGTCTCTTCGCCTGCTAGCCCTTCTGCCGACTGCTGGGGCCCGCCGATTGGTGGGCCCCGCCGACTAGTCTGGTACGGAGCCGACAAGTCGTACCCGCCACTTGTGGGTCTTGCCGGCTGCTGATTACTGTAGCCGTGCCTCTAATGACGCAGGCTTGGTCATGGGGTCGTGGCTACAGCCCCGCCGTCTGGTGGGTGATCACTATAGCCACTCCCTGTCTCGTCCAGTTGATGGCGTGGGGAACCCGTGGGAGGGGCAGGCCGACTCCTGGGGGCCGGCTCCCTACGGGTCCGACTGGTGGCGCCCTTGCTGTCTTCCAGACTCTCGCTGACTGGTAGGGCCCGTCATCCGTGGACCGTACCGCTCAGGCCGTCGTGGGCACAGGACTCCGCCCACTGTTGCGGATGTCAGGGATGGCATGGCAACAGTGTCGCGCCAGACGGAGATCTCCGTTGGTACAGCGCACTGTGGTATAGCCATCTCCTGGATAAGGGGAGGGAGTGGGCTTTACTGTTTCCACTCCCTGTCCCATCCCCCCTGATGAGGGCATGGGCTTTGTTGGTGCCGTGGGATGACTCCCCGTGGCCGGCTTCTCCGGAAGCCGCCAGGCGGAGTCGGCCGGTCTTGACCTCGCCTCTAGGACTCGGACGGATGCGGGCAGCCGACTGTTCCTTCTGCCGTCCTCCAGGAGGCGGCTCTTCATCTGTTGTCTCGAGGGGAGCAGTCAGCCCTGATGTCTTGAAAGGTTTTGGGCCTCGGGTTATGTCGTAGAATTGTCACGGCAGATGTCCTTAGTGTGAGGACTTAGTCGCGAGGCCAATGCATCTATGTGGTAGCTTGAGAGGGGTTGAGCGGAATTGAGAGACGCAACACAAGACAAGGTTTTAGACAGCTTCGGGCCCCGGGAAACATCATCCGGTAATAACCCTGTTGGGGAATGTAGCAGAATTTTAAAATTTTCTACGCATCACCAAGATCAATCTATGGAGTCATCGAGCAACGAGGGAGAGAGGAGTCCATCTACATACCCTTGTAGATCACGTGCGGAAGCGCTCAAGAGAACAGGGTTGATGGAGTCGTACTCGACGTGATTCAAATCACCGATGACCTAGTGCCGAACGGACGACACCTCCGCATTCAACACACGTACGGTTAGGAAGACGTCTCCTCCTTCTTGATCCAGCAAGGGGAAAGGAGAGGTTGATGAAGATCCAGCAGCACGACGGCGTGGTGGTGGATGCAGCAGGATCCCGGCAGGGCTTCACTAAGCGCAAGCGGGGAAGAGAGGTGTTACGGAGGGAGAGGGAGGCACCAAGAGCAAGGGGGTCCGGCTGCCCTCCCTCCCCCTCTTTATATAGGGGCCTTGGGGGCGGCCCTAGGGAGATGGATCTCCAAGGGGCGACGGCCAAGGGTGGCTTCCCCCCCCAAGCCAAGTGGGGGGCGCCCCCACCCCTAGGGTTTCCCAGCCCTAGGCGCAGGGCAGGCCCAAGGGGGGGCGCACCAGCCCACTAGGGGCTGGTTCCCCACCCAATTCAGCCCATGGGGCCCTCCGGGATAGGTGGCCCCACCCGGTGGACCCTCGGGACCCTTCCGGTGGTCCCGGTACAATACCGGTAACCCCCGAAACCTTCCCGATGGCCAAAATTGACTTCCCATATATAAATCTTTACCTCCGGACCATTTCGGAACTCCTCGTGATGTCTGTGATCTCATCCGGGACTCCGAACAACTTTTGGGTTACTGCATACTAATATCTCTACAACCCTAGCGTCACCGAACCTTAAGTGTGTAGACCCTACGGGTTCGGGAGACATGCAGACATGACCGAGACGCCTCTCCGGTCAATAACCAACAGCGGGATCTAGATACCCATGTTGGCTCCCACATGCTCCATGATGATCTCATCGGATGAACCACGATGTCGAGGATTCAATCAATTCGTATACAATTCCCTTTGTCAATCGGTACGTTACTTGCCCAAGACTCGATCGTCGGTATCCCAATACCTCGTTCAATCTCGTTACCGGCAAGTCACTTTACTCGTGTCGTAATGCATGATCCCGTGATCAACCACTTGGTCACATTGAGCTCATTATGATGATGCATTACTGAGTGGGCCCAGAGATACCTCTCCGTCATACGGAGTGACAAATCCCAGTCTCGATTCGTGCCAACCCAACAGATACTTTCGGAGATACCTGTAATGTACCTTTATAGTCACCCAGTTACGTTGTGACGTTTGGCACACCCAAGGCACTCCTACGGTATCCGGGAGTTGCACAATCTCATGGTCTAAGGAAATGATACTTGACATTCGGAAAATCTATAGCAAACGAACTACACGATCTTTGAGCTATGCTTAGGATTGGGTCTTGTCCATCACATCATTCTCCTAATGATGTGATCCCGTTATCAATGACATCCAATGTCCATAGTCAGGAAACCATGACTATCTTTTGATCAACGAGCTAGTCAACTAGAGGCTCACTAGGGACGTGTTGTGGTCTATGTATTCACACATGTATTACGATTTCCGGATAACACAATTATAGCATGAACAATAGACAATTATCATGAACAAAGAAATATAATAATAACCATTTTATTATTGCCTCTAGGGCATATTTCCAACAGTCTCCCACTTGCACTAGAGTCAATATTCTAGTTACATTGTGATGGATCGAACACCCATGTAGTTCTGGTGTTGATCATGTTTTGCTCTAGGGAGAGGTTTAGTCAATGGATCTGCCACATTCAGGTCCGTATGTACTTTACAAATCTCTATGTCTCCATTTTGAACACTTTCACGAATGGAGTTGAAGCGACGCTTGATATACCTCGTCTTCCTGTGAAACCTAGGCTCCTTGGCAAGGGCAATAGCTCCAGTGTTGTCACAGAAGAGAGTCATCGGGCCCAACGCATTGGGTATGACTCCTAGGTCGGTAATGAACTCCTTCAACCAGACCGCTTCTTGTGCTGCCTCCGAGGCTACCATGTACTCCGCTCCACATGTAGATCCCGCCACAACGCTTTGCTTGCAACTGCACCAGCTTACTGCCCCACCATTCAAAATATACACGTATCCGGTTTGTGACTTAGAGTCATCCAGATCTGTGTCGAAGCTAGCAATGACGTAACCCTTTACGACGAGCTCTTCATCACCTCCATACACGAGAAACATGTCCTTAGTCCTTTTCAGGTACTTCAGGATATTCTTGACCGCTGTCTAGTGTTCCATGCCGGGATTACTTTGGTACCTTCCTACCAAACTTACGGCAAGGTTTACATCAGGTCTGGTACACAGCATAGCATACATGATAGACCCTATGGCCGAGGCATAGGGGATGCCACTCATCTTTTCTCTATCTTCTGCCATCGTCGGGCATTGAGCCATGCTCAATCTCGTACCTTGCAACACAGGCAAGAATCCCTTATTAGACTGATCCATATTGAACTTCTTCAATATCTTATCAAGGTATGTGCTTTGTGAAAGACCTATGAGGCGTCTTGATCTATCTCTATAGATCTTGATGCCTAATATATAAGCAGCTTCTCGAAGGTCCTTCATTGAAAAACACTTGTTCAAGTAGGCCTTTATGCTTTCCAAGAATTCTATATCATTTCCCATCAACAGTATGTCATCCACATACAATATGAGAAATGCTACAGAGCTCCCACTCACTTTCTTGTAAATGCAGGCTTCTCCATAAGTCTGCGTAAACCCAAACGCTTTGATCATCTCATCAAAACGAATGCTCCAACTCCGAGATGCTTGCACCAGCCCATAATCGAGCGTTGGAGCTTGCACACCTTGTCAGCATTCTTAGGATCGACAAAACCTTCCGGCTGCATCAGATACATTCTTCCTTAAGGAAACCATTAAGGAATGTCGTTTTCATAGAATGCGGCAATTGCTAACATGATTCGGACGGACTTCAGCTTCGCTACGGGTGAGAAAGTCTCATCGTAGTCAACCCCTTGAACTTGTCGATAACCCTTAGCGACAAGCCGAGCTTTATAGATGGTCACATTACCATCCGCGTCTGTCTTCTTCTTAAAGATCCATTTATTTTCTATGGCTCACCGATCATCGGGCAAGTCAGTCAAAGTCCATACTTCGTTTTCATACATGGATCCTATCTCGGATTTCATGGCTTCCAGCCATTTGTCGGAATCCGGGCCCGCCATCGCTTCTTCATAGTTCGAAGGTTCACCATTGTCTAACAACATGATTTCCAAGACAGGGTTTCCGTACCACTCTGGTGCGGAACGTGTCCTCGTGGACCTATGAAGTTCAGTAGTAACTTGATCTGAAGTTTCATGATCATCATCATTAACTTCCTCTCTAGTCGGTGCAGGCACCTCAGGAACATTTTCTTGAGCTGCGCCACTTACTGGTTCAAGAGGTAATACTTCATCAAGTTCTACTTTCCTCCCACTTATTTCTTTTGAGAGAAACTCTTTCTCTAGAAAGGACCCATTCTTGGCAACAAAGATCTTGCCTTCGGATCTGAGGTAGAAGGTATACCCAACAGTTTCTTTAGGGTATCCTATGAAGACGCATTTTTCTGACTTGGGTTCAAGCTTTTCAGGTTGAAGTTTCTTGACATAAGCATCGCATCCCCAACTTTTAGAAACGACAGCTTAGGTTTCTTCCTAAACCATAATTCATACGGTGTCGTCTCAACGGATTTCGACGGAGCCCTATCTAAAGTGAATGCGGCAGTCTCTAAAGCATAGCCCCAAAATGACAGCGGTAAATCGGTAAGAGACATCATATATCGCACCATATCCAACAGAGTGCGATTACAACGTTCGGACACACCATTACACTGAGGTGTTCCAGGAGGCGTGAGTTGTGAAACTACTCCACATTTTCTTAAGTGTGTGCCAAATTCGTGACTCAAGTATTCTCCCCCACGATCTGATCACAAGAACTTGATTTTCTTGTCACGTTGATACTCAACCTCACTCTGAAATTCCTTGAACTTTTCAAAGGTCTCGGACTTGTGTTTCATTAAGTAGACATACCCATATCTACTCAAGTCATCAGTGAGGGTGAGAACATAACGATAGCCACCACGAGCCTCAACACTCATTGGACCACACACATCAGTATGTATGATTTCCAATAAGTTGGTTGCTCGCTCCATTGTTCCTGAGAACGGAGTCTTGGTCATTTTACCCATGAGGCATGGTTCGCACGTGTCAAATGATTCATAATCAAGAGACTCTAAAAGTCCATCTGCATGGAGCTTCTTCATGCGTTTGACACCTATGTGACCAAGGCAGCAGTGCCACAAGTATGTGGGACTATCATTATCAACCTTACATCTTTTGGTATTCACACTATGAATATGTGTAGCATTACGCTCGAGATTCATTAAGAATAAACCATTCACCATCGGAGCATGACCATAAAACATATCTCTCATATAAATAGAACAACCATTATTCTCGGATTTAAATGAGTAGCCATCTCGAATTAAACGAGATCCTGATACAATGTTCATGCTCTAAGCTGGCACTAAATAACAATTATTGAGGTTTAAAACTAATCCCGTAGGTAAATGTAGAGGCAGCGTGCCGACGGCGATCACATCGACCTTGGAACCATTCCCGACGCGCATCGTCACCTCGTCCTTCGCCAGTCTCCGCTTATTCCGCAGCTCCTGCTTTGAGTTACAAATGTGAGCAACCGCACCGGTATCAAATACCGAGGAGCTACTACGAGTACTGGTAAGGTACACATCAATTACATGTATATCACATATACCTTTAGTGTTGCCGACCTTCTTGTCCGCTAAGTATTTGGGGCAGTCTCGGGCTTGGGTCCATTCTTTGGCCTCTTCCTGGCAGCTTGCTTACCGGGCGCAGCAACTCCCTTGCCGTCCTTCTTGAAGTTCTTCTTACCCTTGCCTTTCTTGAACTTAGTGGTTTTATTCACCATCAACACTTGATGTTCCTTTCTGATTTCCACCTCTGCTGATTTCAGCATTGAATACACCTCAGGAGTGGTCTTTTCCATCCCCTGCATATTGAAGTTCATCACAAAGCTCTTGTAGCTCGGTGGAAGCGACTGAAGGATTCTGTCAATGACCGCGTCATCCGGGAGATTAACTCCCAGCTGAGTCAAGCGGTTATGCAACCCAGACATTCTGAGTATGTGCTCACTGACAGAACTATTTTCCTCCATCTTACAGCTGAAGAACTTGTCGGAGACTTCATATCTCTCGACCCGGGCATGAGCTTGAAAAACCATTTTCATCTCTTCGAACATCTCATATGCTCCGTGTCTCTCAAAACGCTTTTGGAGCCCTGGTTCTAAGCTGTAAAGCATGCCGCACTGAACGAGGGAGTAATCATCAGCACGTGACTGCCAAGCGTTCATAACGTCTTGGTTCTCTGGGACAGGTGTGTCACCTAGCGGTGCTTCTAGGACATAATCTTTCTTGGCAACTATGAGGATGGTCCTCAGGTTCTGGACCCAGTCCGTATAGTTGCTGCCATCGTCTTTCAACTTGGTTTTCTCTAGGAACGCGTTGAAGTTGAGGACAACGTGGGCCATTTGATCTACAAGACATATTGTAAAGATTTTAGACTAAGTTCATGATAATTAAGTTCATCTAATCAAATTACTCAATGAACTCCCACTCAGATAGACATCCCTCCAGTCATCTAAGTGTAACATGATCCGAGTTAACTAGGCCGTGTCCGATCATCACGTGAGAAGGACTAGCCAACATCGGTGAACATCTTCATGTTGATCGAATCTTCTATACGACTCATGCTCGACCTTTCGGTCTTCCGTGTTCCGAGGCCATGTTTGTACATGCTAGGCTCGTCAAGTCAACATAAGTGTATTGCGTGTGTAAATCTGGCTTACACCTATTGTATTCGAACGTTAGAATCTATCACACCCGATCATCATGTGGTGCTTTGAAACAACGAACCTTCGCAACGGTGCACAGTTAGGGGGAACACTTTCTTGAAATTATTACGAGGGATCATCTTATTAAGCTACTGTTGTTCTAAGCAAATAAGATGTAAAACATGATAAACATCACATCCAATCAAATAGTGACGTGATATGGCCCATATCATTTGCTCCTTTTGATCTCCATCTTCGGGGCTCCATGATCATCGTTGTCACCGGCATGACAGCATGATCTCCATCATCGTGTCTTCTTGAAGTTGTCTCGTCATCTATTACTTCTACTACTATGGCTAACGCTTTAGCAATAAAGTAAAGTAATTACATGACGTTTATGTTGACACGCAGGTCATAAATAAATAAATAAAGACAACTCCTATGGCTCCTGCCGGTTGTCATACTCATCGACATGCAAGTCGTGATTCCTATTACAAGAACATGATCATCTCATACATCACATATATCATTCATCACATCCTTTGGCCATATCACAAAACACTTGCTGCAAAAACAAGTTAGACGTCCTCTAATTGTTGTTGCAAGTTTTTACGTGGCTGCTATAGGTTTCTAGCAAGAACGTTTCTTACCTACGCCAAAACCACAACGTGAATTGCCAATTTCTATTTACCCTTCAAAAGGACCCTGTTCATCGAATCCGATCCGACTAAAGTGGGAGAGACAGACACCCGCCAGCCACCTTATGCAACTAGTGCATGTCAGTCGGTGGAACCAGTCTCACGTAAGCGTATGTGTAAGGTCGGTCCGGGCCGCTTCATCCCACGATGCCGACGAATCAAGATAATACTAGTAACGGCAAGCAAATTGACAATATCGACGCCCACAACTGCTTTGTGTTCTACTCGTGCATAGTAACTACGCATAGACCTAGCTCATGATGCCACTGTTGGGGAACGTAGCAGAATTTTAAAATTTTCTACGCATCACCAAGATCAATCTATGGAGTCATCTAGCAATGAGGGAGAGAGGAGTGCATCTACATACCCTTGTAGATCGTGTGCGGAAGCGTTCAAGAGAACAGGGTTGATGGAGTTGTACTCGACGTGATTCAAATCACCGATGACCTAGTGCCGAATGGACGGCACCTCCGCGTTCAACACACGTACGGTTAGGAAGACGTATCCTCCTTCTTGATCCAGCAAGGGGAAAGGAGAGGTTGATGAAGATCCAGCAGCACGATGGCGTGGTGGTAGATGCAGCAGGATCCCGGCAGGGCTTCGCCAAGCGCAAGCGGGCAGGAGAGGTGTTACGGAGGGAGAGGGAGGTGCCAAGAGCAAGGGGGTCGGCTGCCCTCCCCCCTCTTTATATAGGGGCCTTGGGGGGCACCGGCCCTAGGGAGATGGATCTCCAAGGGGGCGGCGGCCAAGGGTGGCTTCCCCCCCAAGCCAAGTGGGGGGCGCCCCCACCCCTAGGATTTCCCAACCCTAGGCATAGGGCAGGTCCAAGGGGGGGGGCGCACCAGCCCACTAGGGGCTGGTTCCCCACCCAATTCAGCCCATGGGGCCCTCCGGGATAGGTGGCCCCACCCGATGGACCCCCGGGACCCTTCCGGTGGTCCCAGTACAATACCGGTAACCCTCGAAACCTTCCCGATGGCCAAAACTTGACTTCCCATATATAAATCTTTACCTCCGGACCATTACGGAACTCCTCGTGACGTCCGTGATCTCATCTGGGACTCCGAACAACTTTTGGGTTACTGCATACTAATATCTCTACAACCCTAGTGTCACCGAACCTTAAGTGTGTAGACCCTACGGGTTCGGGAGACATGCAGACATGACCAAGATGCCTCTCCGGTCAATAACCAACAGCAGGATTTGGATACCCATGTTGGCTCCCACATGCTCCACGATGATCTCATCGGATGAACCACGATGTCGAGGATTCAATCAATCCGTATACAATTCCCTTTGTCAATCGGTACGTTACTTGCCCGAGACTCGATCGTCGGTATCCCAATACCTCGTTCAATCTCGTTACGGGCAAGTCACTTTACTCGTGCCATAATGCATGATCCCGTGGTCAACCACTTGGTCACATTGAGCTCATTATGATGATGCATTACCGAGTGGGCCCAGAGATACCTCTCCGTCATACAGAGTGACAAATCCCAGTCTCGATTCGTGCCAACCCAATAGATACTTTCGGAGATACCTGTAATGTACCTTTATAGTCACCCAGTTACGTTGTGACATTTGGCACACCCAAGGCACTCCTACGGTATCCGGGAGTTGCACAATCTCATGGTCTAAGGAAATGATACTTGACATTCGGAAAAGCTACAGCAAACGAACTACACGATCTTTGAGCTATGCTTAGGATTGGGTCTTGTCCATCACATCATTCTCCTAATGATGTGATCCCGTTATCAATGACATCCAATGTCCATAGTCAGGAAACTATGACTATCTTTTGATCAACGAGCTAGTCAACTAGAGGCTCACTAGGGACGTGTTGTGGTCTATGTATTCACACATGTATTACGATTTCCGGATAACACAATTATAGCATGAACAATAGACAATTATCATGAACAAAGAAATATAATAATAACCATTTTATTATTGCCTCTAGGGCACATTTCCAACAAACCCTACATGTTGTTTGTGGCTAGGTCTCATTCTGATCATGAGGGAGTTGCCGGTAAGCCGGCTCTTTGTGTCTAGCCCTAGAGATTATTTTCTGTCCCTCTTTGGGGAGCCCTGCCCCTCCTTATATATGTTGAAGGGGCGGGTTACATGTGGAGTCCTAGTAGGACTAGTCTATCCTTTGTCACAAGTTGAATACAAGTCCGGGTCTTGCTTCCTCGTAAAGAAAATATTCGTCATCCCCTTCCTCTTAAGCCGGCCCACCAGAATATAAGCCGGCCCGCTCGGCCTTGGGCCTTGTCGTCCGTCTGTCCGCCCACCGGGTCTCCAGTGAGTCACAATGTCCTGGCGGGTTACATGTAAACTGCCATGTCCGGGCGGATCGTCAGTGAGTCGCCAAGCTCCGGCCAGGTCTTTGGTGAGTCGCCAAGCCCGGCCGGGTCATGATTCCGGCCGGGTCATACCGTGGGGTATATCCCCGACAGGTTAGCCTACCCGTGGCCCATTACTCCGACAATAGTCCCCGAAGCTGATGAGGCGCCGCGGGCAACCAGCCGACGAGCCTCCATATTTTCTTTCTCCGAGTATTTGAGGTGGAAACCTCGTTCGATTTTGCTGGGCCGACTGGTAGAAGTCGGATTCACCCGATTTGACTCGTCCAAAACTTTCGAATGCCCCGGCGGGAACCCTGTGGCGTACCAGCTAAGCTTCCTGGCCGCCACCCGTTTCGGGCCCGCCATGTGGCAACCGGCGGCCGGGCCAACCCTCCTACCCATACACGCGACGGGACATGCCTACAGGTGGGGCCCGCCACCACCGTGCCTCGGCACGCGAGCGGATCCGTTGCGACTGGGGGGGGGCGTTTAAGGTTCCCACGGAGTTACTACGCGTAGTAACTTTACGCGATAAACATGGGGGCGTGGGGTAGTGGGCGCAGTAGATCCCACAACCACCCCCTCGGCTTCGCAGCCGATGAGGCTATAAGTAGGGGGAGGAGGGGGAGCGGCGGAGCACGCGCGTCCCTCCTCCTCATTGCTTCTTCTTCTTCTTCTCTGTCTCTCCGCACCTCAAGCTACGTCAAGCGCTGCGGCGGTCCGCTCACAATGAGCTCTTCCTCCGCCGTCACGCCCCCTACGGCGCACTCCGGCACCTGGGACGGTTCGGAGGTCCACGACGATCATGTCGATTTCCTCCGCAAGACGCATCGGTTGCCCGGCGAGGACCTCGTGCGGATCCGCCTCGCGCGGAGGGGGGAAATTTCACCGGCGCCGCAGGAGGGCAAGCGGGTCGTCTTCCACTCACACTGCCTACGCGGCCTGGGCCTATCGGCAAGCGGCTTCTTCCGCTCTTTCCTTGAGTTCTACGGACTCCAGCCGCACCACCTTACTCCCAATACGGTGGTGCTACTGTCCGCCTTCGTCACCTTGTGTGAAGGCTTCCTCGGTGTTCTCCCCACTATCGAGCTCTGGGGGGAGTTCTTCTACTCCAAGCTCGGCACCCAAGCCGCGCGCGTGCCGGCTCAGTGCGACGCGTTCATCACCGTGCGGAGGTCGGGGGCCGACAACCCGTTTCCCTCCATCAAGCTGATAAAGTCGGTGAAGATGTGGCAGCGGTCGTACTTCTACATGAAGAACATCTCCACGGAGGGTGATTGGGTCAATCTGTCGGCCTACGTAGCCGGCCCGCCAGCGGGAAGGCAGCCCAACTAGTCGCATTGGGCCAGGACACTGACGCCCGTCGAAGCCGGCGCCGTTGCATGACTCCGAGTGCTGATGCAGTCGGAGGGCCTGACCGGGCTAGATTTGCTGGCCGCCTTCGTGGCGCGTCGAGTGCTCCCACTCCAAAGTCGCCCCCACATGATCTGCCAGATGAGTGGGCACCGGGACCCGAGTCGGATGTGCACCAAGGAAATGCCTTACGAGGAGGTAGCCTATATGGTAAATTATCTTGCGAGCTGCGACCTCAAAGAAGAGTGGCAGTTCGGCAAGGAGCCGTATTCATGTGCCGCCCCTCCGCCTCTGGTGAGTCGTTTTCCTTTCCTCTTTTTCTTTGACTCTCATGACTTCTTTGCTGTCGAGTCCGTGTTGTCCGATCTGACCAGTCGGCTTTGGTCAGAACCCCCTCCACTAGCCAGCAGCCGGCACCATGGGGCCGGACCGCTAATTCCTCCTCGACCGAGCAGAGAGCGACGTTGACGACCCCGACTTGGGGGCGGCGGCCCTGGAGGACGACGCCGAGGGAGGAAGCGGCGCAGTGGGTGGCCCGAGACTTGGGGCCAGTCTCGAGAACTGGCCCGATGATGAGAAGGAGGTCGCCCCGCGCCACCAGCCAGGAGCCGGCCAGCCGGGCGCGAGCTCGTCCGCCGCGCCGGACACTCAAGGCGGGGCCAAGAAGCGTAGGGCCGGGATGAGCATGTTCGGCAGCCGGCCGAAGAAGCCCAAGGGCGCAGCCGCGGCGAGCAAGCGGGACGAAGCGGCCGCAAAGGCCAACCGCTTTCGCAAGGTGGTGAAGACGTCGTAGCTGATTTCGGCGTAAGTACTACCTCCCTTTGCACCTTCACATTTCTTCGTTGACTCTGTCTGAAATTCCTTTGCTTTATTTTTCTCGACTTTAGGGCCCCGCTCTCTCTTGAGAAGTCGGCTACCGACTCCGTTGTAAAGTCGGCGGAGACCTCCTCCACCACCAGGCGGATTGATCCGGCCGCCGACCTCCGGGAGGCGACAAAGTGGAACGCGCGGGAGGCGCGCGAGGAGCGGGAAGCCGCCCGCCTGAAGAAGGCGGAAGCCGACAAGGCGGAGGCCACCGCCCTAAAGAAGCTGGCGGAAGCCGAGGCCGCCGACGCGGAGAAGAAGCGCGCTGAAGAAGCCGCACGCCGCCAGTCGATGGTGTTTGTCGTCCCCCTGAACTATGCGCCGCCACCACCAGAGTTCATGGTGTAGACTGGGGAAGTCGGCGACGAGAACCCGGTCATGGAGAGGGACGTTGACGACACCGCCACGCCGGGCGTAATTGTGCCTCCACCGCCGCCCTCCGGAAGCGCGCCAGGCGGGCAGCCGGCGGACCCGCTGGTGCCGCCAACTAAAGGCGTGGTGGCAACGGGCCTGGCTCTCGAGGTCGGCACGCCGACGCGCCGCCGTCTCGCGAAGGCGGCCTCGGCGCCGCGCCCTCTGGAGATCGGCGCCATGTGATACGACTCCGTCGTATCTACTTTTCCAAACACTTTTGCCCTTGTTTTGGACTCTAACTTGTATGATTTGAATGGAACTAACCCGACTGACGTTGTTTTCAGCAAAATTGCCATGGTGTTGTTTTATGTGCAGAAAACAAATATTCTCAGAACGACCTAAAACTCCAAGGAACATTTTAGAAAAAACAATAAAAAATCCTCGCCAAAGATGAAGACCTGGGGGCCCACACCCTTCTCACGAGGGTGGCCCCCCTAGGGCATGCCCCCCTACCTCGTGGGCCCCCTGGAAACCCTCCGACGCCAACTCCAACTCTATATATTTGCTTTTTGAGAGAAAAAAATAAGAGAGAAGAACTCATCGCGTTTTACGATACGGAGCCGCCGCCAAGCCCTAAAACCTCTCAGGAGGGCTGATCTGGAGTCTGTTCGGGGCTCCAGAGAGGGGGATTCGTCGTTGTCGTCATCATCAACCATCCTCCATCACTAATTTCATGATGCTCACCGCCGTGCGTGAGTAATTCCATCGTAGGCTTGCTGGACGGTGATGGGTTGGATGAGATTTATCATGTAATCGAGTTAGTTTTGTTAGGGTTTGATCCCTAGTATCCATTATGTTCTGAGATTGATGTTGCTATGACTTTGCTATGCTTAATGCTTGTCACTAGGGCCCGAGTGCCATGATTTCAGATCTAAACCTATTATGTTTTCATGAATATATGTGAGTTCTTGATCCTATCTTGCAAGTCTATAGTCACCTACTATGTGTTATGATCCGGCAACCCCGAAGTGACAATAATCGGGACCACTCCCGGTGATGACCATAGTTTGAGGAGTGCATGTATTCACTATGTGCTAATGCTTTTTTCCGGTTCTCTATTAAAAGGAGGCCTTAATATCCCTTAGTTTCCAATAGGACCCCACTGCCACGGGAGGGTAGGACAAAAGATGTCATGCAAGTTCTTTTCCATAAGCACATATGACTATATACGGAATACATGCCTACATTACATTGATGAATTGGAGCTAGTTCTGTGTCACCCTATGTTATGTCTGTTACATGATGAACCGCATCCGGCATAATTATCCATCACTGATCCGGTGCCTACGAGTTTTCCATATACTGGTTTACGTTTATTTATTTTCCTGCTGCTACTGTTACAATTACTACAAAATACCAAAAACACTACTTTTGTTGTCTTTACTTTTGTTGTCGCTACCGCCACTATCATATTACTTTGCTACTAAACACTTTACTGCAGATACTAAGTTTCCAGGTGTGGTTGAATTGAAAACTCAGCTGCTAATACTTGAGAATATTCTTTGGCTCCCCTTGTGTCAAATCAATAAATTTGGGTTGAATACTCTACCCTCGAAAGCTGTTGCGATCCCCTATACTTGTGGGTTATCAAGACTAATTTCTGGCGCCGTTGCCGGGGAGCATAGCTCTATTCTTTGAGTCACTTGGGATTTATATCTGCTGGACACTATGAAGAACTTGAGAGATCCAAAAACCAAGATCTATCCCTCAACTACGAGGGGAGGTAAGGAACTGCCATCTAGCTCTACACTTGATTCACCTTCTGTTATGAGTAAGCTAGCGACACCTACACATGCTTCTGCTATTCGTTCTGATATGTCGCATGTTATTGATGATGCCACTTCTGCTATGCATGATACATATGATGAAACCGCTTCTATGCCTGATACTACTGTGCCCCTTGGTGAATTTCTTGATGAATAAATTGCTAGGGCTAGAGAAAAAGAAATTATTGAATCTAAATACGATGATGATAGTGATGATGAAAATATGCCTGTTATTCCCGAGGGCTATCTTTTTGATATGGAATCTTCTGCCGCTATTTTAGCTTGCAAGGATAGATATGAGCTTAAGAGGCTATTAGTTAAATGGAACAAAGAATCACTTAGAGATAAAATGAGGCCCGACCCTGCTTTTGCTACTTCACCTATATGTGTTCCTGATAAGGATTATGAATTCTCTGTTGACCCTGATATAATTACTTTGGTTGAATCTGATCCGTTTTATGGCTATGAATCTGAAACTGTCGTGGCACATCTTACTAAGTTAAATGATATAGCTGCCCTGTTCACTAATGATTAGAGATCGTGTTACTTTTATATACTCAAAGTATTTCCATTCTCATTAAAGGGTGATGCTAAGACATGGTTTAATTCTCTTGATCCTGGTTGTGTGCGTAGTCCCCAGGATATGATTTATTACTTCTCTGCTAAATATTTCCCTGCTCATAAGAACAAGCTGCTTTGAGGGAAATATACAACTTCGTGCAAATTAAAGAAGAGAGTCTCCCACAAGCTTGGGGGAGGCTTCTCAAGTTACTTAATGCTTTGCCTGATCATCCTCTTAAGAAACCTGAAATACTTGATATCTTTTATAATGGACTAACCGATGCTTCCAGAGATTACCTGGATAGTTGTGCTGGTTCTCTTTTCAGGGAAAGAACACCGGATGAAGCTAAAATTCTATTGAATAATATGTTGACAAATGAAAATAATTGGGCACCTCCTGAGCCAGCTCCTGAGCCATCTCCTGCTCCAATTACTGAGCCTATTCCTAAACCAACTCCGAAGAAGAGAGGTGTTCTATTTCTCAGTCCCGAAGATATGCAAGAGGCAAAGAAATCTATGAAAGAAAAAGGTATTAAAGCTGAAGACGTTAAGAATTTACCTCCTATTGAAGAAATACATGGTCTTAATATACCTCCTGTTGAAGAAACATATGATCTCAATTCTTTATTTACTGAAGAACCTCCTGATCCCGATATCCCGGCACAGGTAGTAAAGGTAAATTCTCTCTATAGATATGATAAAACTGAAGTTCCTCCTACTAAAATTGCTAGTCAGTGCTTGGATGAGTTTCATAACTTTATGTTTAAGCAAGATGACTTCAATGCTTATTTTGGTAGACAATTAAAAGAAAATGCTTATATGATTAGACGCTTGGGTGATTATATGGCTAATATTAAAGGTGAACTTAAACTTGTTAGCAAACATGCTTCTATGGTTACCACTCAAGTAGAACAAGTACTTAAGGCTCAAAAAGAAGTGCTTGATGAAATGAAAAGTAAGAAAAATGATTATGCTGTTAGAGTGGCTACTAGAACTGGTAGAATGACTCAGGAACCTTTGTATCCTGAAGGCCACCCTAAGAGAATCGAGCAAGATTCTCAAAGAAATAATATTGATGTTCCTAGTTCTTCTAAAAAGAAGAAGAAGAAAAATGATAGAACTGTGCAAAATTCTAGTGAAACTATTGCTGAACCACCTGATAATCCAAATGATATTTCTATGTCTGATGCTGAAACACAATCTGGTAATGAACATGAACCTAGTAAAAATATTAATGATGATGTTCATGATGATGCTCAACCTAGTAATGATAAAGTTTAGAAATTGAACCTGCTGTTGATCTTGAGTAACCCACAATCAAAGAATCAACTTTATGATAAAAGAGACTTTGTTGCTAGGAAACATGGTAAAGAAAGGGAACCTTGGGTTCAGAAACCCATGCCTTTTCCTCCGAAACCATCCAAGAAAAAGGATGATGAGGATTTTGAGCGCTTTGCTAAAATGATTAGGCCTATCTTCTTGCGTATGCGATTAACTGATGTGCTCAAAACAAATCCTTATGCTAAATATATGAAGGATATCATTACTAATAAAAGAAAGATACCGGAAGCTGAAATTTCCACCATGCTTGCTAATTATACTTTTAAGGGTGGAATACCAAAGAAACTTGGAGACCCCGGAGTACCTACTATACCTTGCTCCATTAAAAGAAATTATATTAAAACTGTTTTATGTGATCTTGGAGCCGGTGTTAGTGTTATGCCTCTCTCTTTATATCATAGACTTGACTTGAATAAGCTGACACCTACTGAAATATCTTTGCAAATGGCTGATAAATCAACTGCTATACCTGTCGGTATTTGTGAGGATGTGCCTGTTGTGGTTGCAAACGTTATTATTTTAATGGACTTTGTTATACTTGATATTCCCGAGGATGATAGTATGTCTATTATTCTTGGAAGACCTTTTCTTAATACTGCAGGGGCTGTTATTGATTGCAACAAAGGCAATGTCACTTTTCATGTTAATGGTAATGAACATACGGTACACTTTCCGAGGAAACAACCTCAAGTTCATAGTATCAACTCTATTGGAAAAAATCCATCGATTATATTTGGAGGTTTTGAATTTCCTCTTCCTACTGTCAAGAAGAAATATGATATTCTTATTATTGGGGATGTGCATATCCCCGTTGAGGTAACTTAGTGTTATTCGAAATTTCTCCGGTTTCATGATTATCGGAATGAGTTTGTTAACAAGACTTGATCAACCTTGTTAGTGGATTCTTTTTGATGAGCATGAGATGGATGAAACTAGAAGCACAACCTTCTGTACCCCACTTTTACTTTCTGTTATTTATATTAAATAAAGTAAAAATAGTATTTTCAGTCTGTTTCCTGACTTATCCGTGCAATATAAAAATATTCCGAAAATAAAAGTCCTCAGAATGCCATGCCAATTTAATATGATTTTTTCGGGAATATTTGAGGATTTACTGTGCAAAAATTACCGCGGGAGGAGCTGCCACCTGACCACGAGGGTGGTGGGCGCCCCCTAGGGCGCGCCCCCCTGCCTCATGGGCCCATGGTGGCCCTCCTCCACTTATCCCAGCACAAACCCGAAAAACCAACTCAAGCACGAGTTCCAGCCACTTTTGCTGCGATTTTCGATCTCCTTGCTCAAAGCACCTCTCGCAAAACTGCTTGGGGAGATCGTTCCTTGGTATGTGACTCCTCCTTTGGTCCAATTAGTTTTTGTTCTAGTGCTTTATTCTTTGCAAATTTGTGCTGCATAGGTGACCATGTTCTTTAGCTTGCATGTCAAATTTATATGGTTCTAAGTAGTTCTAATGCTTGATATAGGCTCTAGGCACTTGTAGGAGTAGTTGCTATCAATATTATTGAAGTTGGTTCATTTTTGTTTGAAGTTACTAAAAATTTCAGATTGTTTCAGAAAAATAATGAGGAGATTTTTGAGGGGCTCGTCGAGCCAAAGCTCGAAGGAAAAGGCACCGAAGCCTAAGTATAATTTGTTGCGCACCACGGAGATTCGGGCGTGTGAATGGACTTCTGAAGATTTCTTGAGAGCAGCCGGTATCTATGAAGATTTTCATGAATTGTCTCACAATGCAGGCCTCACCGCTTTCCTCCACGACCAATGCGATCAGTATCTCTTACTCACAAATACTTTTGTGCAAAACTTTCATTTTCATTCTAGGAACTCGCCACCTACGGTGGAGTTTCATTTATATGATGAGCATAAGGAGATGTCACTTTATGATTTCTGTCGGATTTGCTTAATCCCTTTTGAGGGCAAGACAGAAGAACCACATCATGATGATGTGGCTGGGTTTATTGATACTATCACTGTAGGAGAAACTAGAAAGGTTTTCGATGCACGAATCACTAGCATACATTTTCCTGTTTTACGTTACTTTGCATTATTTGCTAGTCGTTGTTTAATTGGACGCGGAAACAGTGGAAACCTTAGTATCCCTGATATAATTATTCTGCACCACGATTTATACAGTGATAACACTTTTAGTATGGGCGGTATTATTGCTAGACGGTTAAGTATGAACCGTACTAAGGGTCCCATCTTTGCAGGCGTCTATGCCACACGCCTAGCTGCACATTTTAACATACCTATTAGGCATGCTGAGAAGGACGAAAAGGTGTTGCCCCGTGTTTATCTAGATCATAAAAGTATGGTGGCACATGATTTATTGTTAAGAATAGGGCAGGAGAGCTTAAATATCAATTGTTCTTAACAAACATCATCCTGAGACTATTATCCTGCCTGCTCCTTCTTTGTCTAATTTTGTAGGACCCTACCTCGTTACGTGGGCTGCCGTCCAAGATTACAAGAATCCTGCACCAGCCCCGGAACAGGAACCACAAGATGAGCCTCCACGACAATCTGTTTATTCTTGGGATCCAGAGATGATTGTCAGCCAGTGGCAGTCAGAGTCTTCTTCCTCATCACAGTACGACCCCAACAACTATTATTATGGATATCCGCCAGGCCAGCCGTGGCCATAGACCAACTTAGGCCAAAAGCCTAAGCTTGGGGGAGTACGTATTTCTCACCTACATTACATTTATGTTCACACACACTCATTGCTAGATGTCGGTGCTCATACTTTTTCACTGTAATATCCATGCTAGTCTATTTTCTTTTTCCTGCTTTCTTCTTGTATGTTTGTTAAACCTTAAGAAAAACAAAAAAAAATAGAAGTAGTTTATTTTTCTGCTGTAGTAGTAACAACTAAAAAGAAAACCCAAAAATATTTCCCGTTCTTCTTTTGCTTGTTGGGAGCTTTCCTGTGTAAATAGTTTTATTTCTTTTCTTTTCTTTGGGGGTCAGTAGGAGAAGACCATAATTAAATTGTTGAAGTGGCTCTTATATGCATTATTGTTGATTAACCAAGAGCCCATATTGCCTTGTCTTCTCCTGTTTATTGAATGCTCGCAGATTCTACTTAGTCCAATGCACGTGCACTCTTATTATTATTCACACCGTGCGGTCGTGCAAGTGAAAGGCAATTATGATGATATATGATGGACTGACTGAGATGAGAAAAGCTGGTTTGAACTCGACCTCTTTTGTTTTTGTAAATATGATGAGTTCCTCGTTCTTGATTCAGCTTATTACGAATAAACATGTTTGCAATGACAATTAGAGATCATAGTTGCTTGTGCCATGCTTGATTAGCTATGAGTTATAATGATTTACCCTGTATGCCAACATGCTATTGAGATGATTATGATGTGGTATGATGGGGTGGTATCCTCTTTTGAATGATTTAAGTGACTTGACTTGGCACATGTTCACGCATGTAGTTGAAACAAAATCAACATAGCCTTCACGATATTTATGTTCATGGTGGATTATATCCTACTCATGCTTGCATCCAATGTTTATTAATTTTAATGCATGTACATGGTTGTTGTCGCTCTCTAGTTGGTCGCTTCCCAGTCTTTTGCTAGCCTTCACTTGTACTAAGCGGGAATACTGCTTGTGCATCCAATCCCTTAAATCCCAAAGTTATTCCAGATGAGTCCACCATACCTTCCTATATGCGGTATCTACCTGCCGTTCCAAGTAAATGTATATGTGCCAAACTCTAAACCTTCAAATAAACATTCTGTTTTGTATGCTCGAATAGCTCATGTATCAACAAAGGTTGTCCTTATCTTCCGTGTTAGGCGGGTTATTCTCAAGAGGAGTGGACTCCGCTCCTCACTCACGAGAAAATGGCTAGTCACCGGGATGCCCAGTCCCATGCTTTATGCAAACTAAATCAAAATTAATTGCAAACAAAACTCCCCCTGGGACCTGATGTATGTTGGAGGCACTCGTTGTTTCGAGCAAGCCATGGATTGATGCTTGTTGGTGGAGGGGGAGTATAAACTTTACCATTCTGTTTGGGAACCGCCTATAATGTGTTTAGCATGGAAGATATCACCATCTCTTAGTTGTTACGTTGACAATGAAAGTATACCGCTCAAAATACAATTTATCTCTATTTCAAAACCGAGCTCTGGCACCTCTACAAATCCCTGCTTCCCTCTGCGAAGGGCCTATCCATTTACTTTTATGTTGAGTCATCACCCTCTTATTAAAAAGCACTAGCTGGAGAGCACAACCGTCATTTGCATTCATCACTGTTAATTTATATTGGGTATGACTATGATTGGATCTCTTTTACCATGAATTACAATGTCTAGTTAGTCCTTGATGTTTAAAGGTGCTCTGTATTTATGTTTTGCGGTCTCAGAAAGGGCTAGCGAGATACCATCTTGTTATATCATATTATGATTGTTTTGAGAAAGTGTTGTCATCCGAGATTTATTATTATGACTTGCTAGTTGATTATGCTATTGATATGAGTAATTGTGAGACCTGAGAATTATTGCAAATGTGGCTAGTTATGGTCTATGCTGAAAACTTGAATGCTGGCTTGACATAGTTACAACAACAAGAGCAAACAGAGTTTGTAAAAGTTTTTCTTTCTTTCAGTTTGTCAACTGAATTGCTTGAGGACAAGCAAGGGTTTAAGCTTGGGGGAGTTGATACGTCTCCGTCGTATCTACTTTTCCAAACACTTTTGCCCTTGTTTTGGACTCTAACTTGTATGATTTGAATGGAACTAACCCGGACTGACGCTGTTTTCAGCAGAATTGCCATGGTGTTGTTTTATGTGCAGAAAACAAATATTCTCGGAATGACCTGAAACTCCACGGAACATATTAGAAAAAACAATAAAAAATCCTCGCCAAAGATGAATACCAGGGGGCCCACACCCTTCTCACGAGGGTGGGGGGCGCCCCCCCCTAGGGCGTGCCCCCCTACCTCATGGCCCCCCTGGAAACCGTCCGACGCCAACTCCTACTCTATATATTTGCTTTCGGAGAGAAAAAATAAGAGAGAAGAAATCATCGCATTTTACGATACGAAGCCGCCGCCAAGCCCTAAAACCTCTCGGGAGGGCTGATCTGGAGTCCGTCCGGGGCTCCGGGGAGGGGGGGTTTGTCGCCATCGTCATCATCAACCATCCTCCATCACCAACTTAATGATGCTCACCGCCGTGCATGAGTAATTCCATCGTAGGCTTGCTGGACGGTGATTGGTTGGATGAGATTTATCATGTAATCGAGTTAGTTTTGTTAGGGTTTGATCCCTAGTATCCATTATGTTCTGAGATTGATGTTGCTATGACTTTGCTATGCTTAATGCTTGTCACTAGGGCCTGAGTGCCATGATTTCAGATCTGAACCTATTATGTTTTCATGAATATATGTGAGTTCTTGATCCTATCTTGCAAGTCTATAGTCACCTACTATGTGTTATGATCCGGCAACCCCGAAGTGACAATAATCGGGACCACTCCCGGTGATGACCATAGTTTGAGGAGTTCATGTATTCACTATGTGCTAATGCTTTGTTCAGGTTCTCTATTAAAAGGAGGCCTTAATATCCCTTAGTTTCCAATCGGACCCCACTGCCACGGGAGGGTAGGACAAAATATGTCATGCAAGTTCTTTTCCATAAGCATGTATGACTATATACGGAATACATGCCTACATTACATTGATGAATTGGAGCTAGTTCTGTGTCACCCTATGTTATGACTGTTACATGATGAACCGCATCCGGCATAATTATCCATCACTGATCCGGTGCCTACGAGTTTTCCATATACTGGTTTACGTTTATTTACTTTCCCGCTGCTACTGTTACAATTACTACAAAATACCAAAACACTACTTTTGCTATCTTTACTTTTGTTGCCGCTACCGCCACTATCATATTACTTTGCTACTAAACACTTTGCTGCAGATACTATGTTTCCAGGTGTGGTTGAATTGACAACTCAACTGCTAATACTTGAGAATATTCTTTGGCTCCCCTTGTGTCGAATCAATAAATTTGGGTTGAATACTCTACCCTCGAAAGCTGTTGTGATCCCATATACTTGTGGGTTATCGCCATGAGCTCCACGATCCCGGACACCGAGGTGACGAGCGCCGCGCCCACTGGGTGGGTGCGGGGAGGCGGGATGGGCCCGTTGAACTGGGCGCTCTTGGACGTCCAAGCCAAGCTCCGATCCGAGGGCGACGCCATCAAGGAATGCACCAAGGCGTATCTGGCGTCGCGAACAGCCATCCGAGTATGCGTCCTTTCTTTTTGTTTTTGTTTCTTGTTTTTCTTTGTGGGGGCGCGCCAGCGCACCCACTGGGTGTAGTCCCCGAGTTTTGGGCTGGCTGCTGAGCAGGCGGCTCGGAACTCTAATCAGTGAGTTCCAAGTACCAACACTTCGTCTGAAATTTTGATGCAGGATTACCACAATCTTCGCGTGACCACCTTCAACACCAATGTTGAGGAGCTGGCCAAGCGGACCGCCGACTTGTCGGACAACCGGGGTGAGTCCTCTTCCTTCTCTTCGGGGGCGCGCTGGCGCACCCGCGGGCTGTAGTCCCCGAGATTCGGGCCGACTGCTGAGCAATCGGGCCGGATCTCCCCGGCGACCTTTTTTCTTTGGTTGATGATTCTTTTCTTCGCGGGGGCACGTTGGCGCACCTGCGGGCTGTAGTCCCCGAGATCCGGGCCGACTTTCTTCCTTGTTGACGACTGACACCCCTCCTTCTTCTTCTTCAGAGGCTAACACCGCCCTGCAGCAGCAGCTGGGCGAGGCCAACACCGCGTTGCATGTCAAGGAGGAGGAGTGCAGCCGGCTGGCGGAGGAGCGCGACCGGTTGGCTACGCAGCTGGAGGAGCAGAAGGAGCTGCTCCAGAAGGCCCAGAAGGAGGCGGAGGACAAGGAGACCGCCCTCCTTGCCGAATTCGCGTCCGAGCGCTCCTCCTGGACCGACACGGAGACGACGCTGGTCTCCGGCTTCCACGCGATCGAAGATCTCGTCGACGGTGAGCTTCCCCTCATTTTCCTTTTCTAAGTTGCCGAGTGCTAGTTGAGTCGGCCTCTAATCTTTAACCTTGTTCTTCTTCCTTGGCAGACTTCTTCCCCGGTCATTCGGACGCCGCCAATCAAGCCATCGAGGCTGATCGTGAAGGACGGAGGGCGAATGATACGTCTCCATCGTATCTATAATTTTTGATTGTTCCATGCCAATATTATTCAACTTTCATATACTTTTTGGCAACTTTTTATATTATTTTTGGGACTAACATATTGATCCAGTGCCCAGTGCCAGTTCCTGTCTGTTGCATGTTTTTGGTTTCGCAAAATATCCATATCAAACGGAGTCCAAACGGGATAAAAATGGACGGAGCTTATTTTTGGAAAATATGGAAAATTTGGAAGGAAAATCAAAGCGAACCAGTGCCCGAGGTGGTCACGAGACAGGGGGGCGCGCCCCTACCCTCGTGAGCCCGCCGTAAGGCGGTTGATGCTCTTCTTTTGCCGCAAGAAAGCTAATATTCGGAAAAAATCACGGCGAAGGTTTCAGGCCAATCGGAGTTACGGATCTCCATATATATACAAAACAGTGAAACAGAGCCAGAACAGAACGCAGAACCAGAGAGAAACAAAGAGATAGATCCAATCTCGGAGGGTCTCTCGCCCCTCCCATGCCATGGAAGCCAAGGACCAGAGGGGAAACCCTTCTCCCATCTAGGGAGGAGGTCAAGGAAGAAGAGGAAGAAGGGGGCCCCTCTCCCCCTCTCCTCCGGTGGCGCCGGAACGCCGCCGTGGCCATCATCATCATCACCGCGATCTTCACCAACACCTCTGCCATCTTCACCAACACCCCTGCCATCTTCACCAACATCTCCATCACCTTCCCCCCTCTATCTACAGCGGTCCACTCTCCCGCAACCCGTTGTACCCTCTACTTGAACATGGTGCTTTATGCTTCATATTATTATCTAATGATGTGTTGCCATCCTATGATGTCTGAGTAGATTTTCGTTGTCCTATCGGTGGTTGATGAATTGCTATGATTGATTTAATTTGCTTGTGGTTATGTTGTTGTCCTTTGGTGCCCATCATATGATTGTGCGCGTGGATCACACCCTAGGGTTAGTTGTATGTTGATAGAACTATGTATTGGAGGGCAAGAGTGACAGAAGCTTCAACCTAGCATAGAAATTGATGCATACGGGATTGAAGGGGGCCAATATATCTTAATGCTATGGTTGGGTTTTACCTTAATGAACATTAGTAGTTGCGGATGCTTGCTAATAGTTCCAATCATAAGTGCATAGAATTCCAAGTCAGGGATGACATGCTAGCAGTGGCCTCTCCCACATAATACTTGCTATCGGTCTAGTAAAGTAGTCAATTGCTTAGGGGCAATTTCGCAACTCCTACACCCACTTTTCCACACTCGCTATATTTACTTTATTGTTTCTTTATCTAAACAGCCCCTACTTTTTATTTACGTACTCTTTATTATCTTGCAAACCTATCCAACAACACCTACAAAGTACTTCTAGTTTCATACTTGTTCTAGGTAAAGCGAACGTCAAGCGTGCGTAGAGTTGTATCGGTGGTCGATAGAACTTGAGGGAATATTTGTTCTACCTTTAGCTCCTCGTTGGGTTCGACACTCTTACTTATCGAAAATTGTTCGATCCCCTATACTTGTGGGTTATCAAGACCTTTTTCTGGCGCCGTTGCCGGGGTGCAATAGCATGGGGTGAATATTCTCGTGTGTGCTTGTTTGCTTTATCACTAAGTAATTTTTATTTGCTGTTCTTAGTTGTTTTCTATCTTTAGTTATGGGTAGGAAACGCAAAATACCAAAAAAATTAGTTGTACCTACTGAACCAATGGTTGAAGAACCAATCAAAATCTATCACACTACTGAAGCTTATTACTTGGATCATCTTCGATCCCTATGTGCTCGTGTTGAAACCCCAACTAGCTTAGTTGAGGGCAAATCTTTAGATGAGCATGCTTATTATGTGCGACACCGTATATCTGAAAAAGGGAAACTATTATGGGGTCAAATTCAACGTTTGCAATGCTATGCTTGGAATGTATGTGAAATATATGATTTTACTTGTTGTTCTGAAAACCCTAAGAAACACCTTCCCTATCAATGTGAGTTTAGTAATAATGGAATCGTATCTTCGTATGCTAAGGGTGTTTATAATTACTATGATGTTCAACAAATTGAAGAATTTGTTGCTTTTAAGGGTGCTTCTGAAATTGCTTCTTTGATTGAAAAGTATGATGCTAATTTTCACAAATCTAAAAAATTTGCTATACTTAAATATTGCTATGATAATTATGCTTCTAATACCTATGTTAAACAATATATTGAGGAATACTCCGATGTCCAAGAAGAGACTAATATTTTGCAGGAGTCTATGGAAGAAGAAATTGATGAAACTGTGAGCTCATTGGATGAAAAAGATGATGAGGAGAGCGAAGAACAAAAGGAGGAAGAGCGGATTGATCACCCGTGCCCACCTTCTAATGAGAGTAACTCTTCAACTCATACATTATTTAATTCCCCTTCGTGCTTACCGAAGGATGAATGTTATGATCCCTTTGATTCTTTTGAAATATCCCTTTTTGATGATGCTTGTGGCCAAGATGCCAATATGAATTATGCTTATGGAGATGAACTTGCTATAGTTCCTTATGTTAAACATGAAATTGTTGCTATTGCACCCACGCATGATAGTCCTATTATCTTTTTGAATTCTCCCGATTATACTATATTGGAGAAGTTTGCACTTATTAAGGATTATATTGATGGGTTGCCTTTTACTGTTGCACATGATGATTTCGATAAATATAATATGCATGTGCTTGCTGCTCCTACTTGCAATTATTATGATAGAGGAACTATATCTCCACCTCTCTATGTTTCCAACATGATAAAATTGCAAGAAACTGTTTATACTATGCATTGGCCTTTACAAGGTGTGCATGAATTGTTCTTTTATGACATGCCCATGCATAGGAAGAGAGTTAGACTTCGTCATTGCTTGATATATGTTGCTTTGTGTTCACCACTAAATTACAAATCATTGTTAATTAAAATTGGCTTTGATATACCTTGGGATCCGGGTGGATTCACTACTTGAGCACTATATGCCTAGCTTAATGGCTTTAAAGAAAGCGCTGCCAGAGAGACAACCCGGAAGTTTTAGAGAGTCATTTATTTATGTTGAGTGCTTTCATATAGTTTAAAAACAACAAAAATAAAGAGGGGAACCCAAAACTTTTTCAAAAAGGAAAGCGAGAGTGAGAAAGACAAGCATTGTTGAAGTGGGAGCTAGCCTTGAACTTTGTTCATGCTAACGGAAACTTTGTGAATCTTGATCACAGAAACTTTTCAATAAAACAAATTATCCCCGTGTACAATTCCATTGTATTATAAAAATAATGTGCCAAGGTTTGCCTTTAGGATGTTTACATTTGCTTGATGGTTTGTAAGGTGCAGGACAGAAACTTTAGCTGTAGTGCGCGATTTTAAATTTTTAGCTGGAACTTCAAATTGTTCTGATTCTTTTTGCACTGTCTTCCTATACAAATTTTTTATGTTTCCTAATTTTGGTAGAAATTTTCAAGTATCAGAAGTATGGTGAATGTTCAGATTATTATAGACTGTTCTGTTTTAGACAGATTCTGTTTTTGATGCATAGCTTGCTTGTTTTGATGAAACGATCGAATTATATTTGTGGATTAAGCCATGAAAAAGTTATATTATAGTAGACACAATGCAAAAACAAAATATGAATTGGTTTGCCACAGTACTTAGAGTAGTGATTTGCTTTATTATACTAACGGATCTTTCCGAGTTTTCTGTTGAAGTTTTGTGTGGATGAAGTGTTCGATGATCGAGAAGGTCTCGATGTGAGAAGAAGGAAGAGAGGCAAGAGCTCAAGCTTGGGGATGCCCGAGGCACCCCAAGTAAATATTCAAGGATACTCAAGCGTCTAATCTTGGGGATGCCCCGGAAGGCATCCCCTCTTTCTTCAACAAGTATCGGTATGTTTTCGGATTCGTTTCGTTCATGCGATATGTGCAATCTTGGAGCGTCTTTTGCATTTAGTTTTCATTTTTATTTTATGCACCATGCTGGTATGAGATAGTCCTTGGTTGATTTATAGAATGCTCTTTGCACTTCACTTATATCTTTTGAGTATGGCTTTATAGAATGCTTCATGTGCTTCACTTATATCATTTGAAGTTTGGATTGTCTGTTTCTCTTCACTTAGACAACCTCCATTTGTAGAATGCTCTTTTGCTTCACTTATATTTGTTAGAGCGTGGGCATATCTTTTGTAGAAAAAATTAAATTCTCTTGCTTCACTTATATCTATTTAAAGAGATGACAGGAACTGGTCATTCACATGGTTAGTCCTAAAATCCTACATAAAACTTGTAGATCACTCAATATGATATGTTTGATTCCTTGCAATAGTTTTGCGATATAAAGGTGGTGATATTAGAGTCATGCTAGTCGAGTAACTGTGAAACTGAGAAATACTTGTGTTGAGGTTTGCAAGTCCCGTAGCATGCACGTATGGTGAACCGTTATGTAACAAAGTCGGAGCATGAGGTGTTTATTGATTATCTTCCTTATGAGTGGCGGTCGGGGACGAGCGATGGTCTTTTCCTACCAATCTATCCCCCTAGGAGCATGCGCGTAGTACTTTGTTTCGATGACTAATAGATTTTTGCAATAAGTATGTGAGTTCTTTATGACTAATGTTGAGTCCATGGATTATACGCACTCTCACCCCTCCACCATTGCTAGCCTCTCTAGTACCACGCAACTTTCGCCAGTACCATAAACCCACCATATACCTTCCTCAAAACAGCCACCATACCTACCTATTATGGCATTTCCATAGCCATTCCGAGATATATTGACATGCAACTTCCATCAACATCATATACATGGCCTGAGCATTCATTGTCATATTGCTTTGCATGATCCTAAGATAGCTAGCATGATGTTTTCATGGCTTGTCCATTTTTTGATGTCATTGCTACGCTAGATCATTGCACATCCCGGTACACCGCCGGAGGCATTCATATAGAGTCATACTTTGTTCTAGACATTGAGTTGTAAGTAAATAAAAGTGTGATGATCATCATTATTAGAGCACTGCCCCAGTGAGAAAAGGATGATGGAGACTATGATTCCCCCATAAGTCGGGATGAGACTCCAGACTTTACAAAAAATAAAAGAGGCCAAAGAAGCCCAAATAAAAAAAGAGGCCAAAGAAGCCCACCAAAAAAAAACAAAAAAAAACAAAAAAATGAGAGAAAAAGAGAGAAGGGGCAATGTTACTATCCTTTTACCACACTTGTGCTTCAAAGTAGCACCATGTTCTTCATATAGAGAGTCTCTTGAGTTATCACTTTCATATACTAGTGGGAATTTTCATTATAGAACTTGGCTTGTATATTCCAATGATGGGCTTCCTCAAATGCCCTAGGTCTTCATGAGCAAGCAAGTTGGATGCACGCCCACTTAGTTTCAGTTGAGCTTTCATATACTTATAGCTCTAGTGCATCCGTTGCATGGCAATCCCTACTCCTCACATTGATATCTATTAATGGGCATCTCCATAGCCCGTTGATACGCCTAGTTGATGTGAGACTTTCTCCTTTTTTGTCTTCTCCACATAACCCCCATCATCATATTCTATTCCACCTATAGTGCTATGTCCATGGCTCATGCTCATGTATTGCGTGAAAGTTGAAAAGGTTTGAGAATGTCAAAAGTATGAAGCAATTGCTTGGCTTGTCATCGGGGTTGTGCATGATGTGAATATTTTGTGTGGTGAAGATGGAGCATAGCCAGACTATATGATTTTGTAGGGATGAGCTTTCTTTGGCTATGTCATTTCAATAAGACATAATTGCTTGGTTGGTATGCTTGAAGTATTATTATCTTTATGTCAAAAGATAGATTATTGCTTTGAATCACTCGTGTCTTAATATTCATGCTATGATTAGACATATGATCAAGATTATGCTAGGTAGCATTCCACATCAAAAATTATCTTTTTTATCATTTACCTACTCGAGGACGGGCATGAATTAAGCTTGGGGATGCTGATACGTCTCCGTCGTATCTATAATTTTTGATTGTTCCATGCCAATATTATTCAACTTTCATATACTTTTTGGCAACTTTTTATATTATTTTTAGGACTAACATATTGATCCAGTGCCCAGGTCCAGTTCCTGTCTGTTGCATGTTTTTGGTTTCGCAGAATATCCATATCAAACGGAGTCCAAACGGGATAAAAACAGACAGAGCTTATTTTTGGAAAATATGGAAAATTCGGAAGGAAAATCAACGCGAACCAGTGCCCGAGGTGGTCACGAGGCAGGGGCACCCCCCCTAGGGCACGCCCCTACCCTCGTGAGCCCACCATAAGGCGGTTGACGCTCTTCTTTTGTCGCAAGAAAGATAATATTCGGAAAAAAAAATCACGGCGAAGGTTTCAGGCCAATCGGAGTTACGGATCTCCATATATATACGAAACAGTGAAACAGAGCCAGAACAGAATGCAGAACCAGAGAGAAACAGAGAGATAGATCCAATCTCGGAGGGGCTCTCACCCCTCCCATGCCATGGAGGCCAAGGACCAGAGGGGAAACCCTTCTCCCATATAGGGAGGAGGTCAAGGAAGAAGAGGAAGAAGGGGGCCCCTCTCCCCCTCTCCTCCGATGGCGCCGGAACGCCACCGTGGCCATCATCATCATCACCGCGATCTTCACCAACACCTCCGCCATCTTCACCAACATCTCCATCACCTTCCCCCCTCTGTCTACAGCGGTCCACTCTCCCGCAACCCGCTGTACCCTCTACTTGAACATGGTGCTTTATGCTTCATATTATTATCTAATGATGTGTTGCCATCCTATGATGTCTGAGTAGATTTTTGTTGTCCTATCGGTGGTTGATGAATTGCTATGATTGATTTAATTTGCTTGTGGTTATGTTGTTGTCCTTTGGTGCCCATCATATGATTGCGTGCGTGGATCACACCTAGGGTTAGTTGTATGTTGATAGGACTATGTATTGGAGGGCAAGAGTGACAGAAGCTTCAACCTAGCATAGAAATTGTTGCACACGGGATTGAAGGGGGACCAATATATCTTAATGCTATGGTTGGGTTTTACCTTAATGAACATTAGTAGTTCCAGATGCTTACTAATAGTTCCAATCATAAGTGCATAGAATTCCAAGTTAGGGATGACATGCTAGCAGTGGCCTCTCCCACATAATACTTGCTATCGGTCTAGTAAAGTAGTCAATTGCTTAGGGGCAATTTCGCAACTCCTACCACCACTTTTCCACACTCGCTATATTTACTTTATTGTTTCTTTATCTAAACAGCCCCTACTTTTTATTTACGTACTCTTTATTATCTTGCAAACCTATCGAACAACACCTACAAAGTACTTCTAGTTTCATACTTGTTCTAGGTAAAGCGAACGTCAAGCGTGCGTAGAGTTGTATTGGTGGTCGATAGAACTTGAGGGAATATTTGTTCTACCTTTAGCTCCTCATTGGGTTCGACACTCTTACTGATCGAAAATTGTTGCGATCCCCTATACTTGTGGGTTATCAGCGGACGACGCACAGATCGCCGCCAACGCCCCCCGAACTCTTGGCGAGCAGATCCTGAGCATCGAGGCCCGCCTTCGGCCAGCCCACCGGATGCTGCGCCGGCTTCAATGTGTCGGCGCCCAGGCGATTGCCGCCTTGTGGCCGGATTTGCAGGCACCGCACACCCCCAGTCGGACTGCCGACTGGCTGGAGGTAGCAGCCGGCCGCCTTGAGGCCTGGAAGGGTTCTTCGGCCCGGGCTGGAGCACGCCGGGCCTTAGAGTTCGCCAAGGCGTGGTATCCTGGGCTGAGTCTAGCCCAGCTAGCCACGTTCCGGCTGGAAGCTCAGGCGGAGCTGGCGGCCGTGGAAGACGATCTCATCAAGCGCGCCGCGTCGATCGCTGAGTACACCGACACCAGCGTCTTCGTCCCAGAGCAGGCTAAGAATGGCAAGGAGGCGCCGCCGCAGTGGTTCGGGCTGAACCCGGACGGCGGCGAGGACTCGGCGGAGGTGATCGACTCCAGTGGCGAAGGAGAGGGCGAGGAGGAGGAAGGAGACGAGGAGGAGGCGCCAGAGGTCGGGGCAGACGGCCAGCCCCAGCTCGACCACCCCTCTAGTAACGAGCCGCGCCCAAGCGAGCCAACTCCTGCCAGAGGTGATCAAGCGGAGACCGACCAACCGGCCGCCCCGGCAACTGGCACCGCCGACCCCTCCGGTCCTCCGAGTCCGTCCACGGTTTCCTAGGCTGCCATCTTATCTTTGTTTTTACCTGCTTAATAGTCTCAATGAACTTGTTATTTTGCACAATTCCACCCAAGGGGTGTATCTTGAACTTCTGTTTGAGGATTCGGTCGAGGGCCTTTTCTATGTAAATATTTATCTGCGTTCTATCTCTTCTTGCTTATTACTCTTTGGCCTTTTTCCTTTGCCGCCTTCCCTTGGTTGCCGTCTTGTCAGTCGGACAGCCGCTCTGCGGACTGCTGCTGGATCAAGTACTTGGCTTATTTTGTGAAGGCAAGTACTTAGCCGTTTAGAGTTTTTAGCAAGTTAATTTAGAAAACGGCGAGCCGACTGCTCAAGAGTCGGTTGTAAAAGGCTGGAAGCCGGCTTAAACTATGTACATGCTTTGAGTCCTTAGCCATTTTTCATATGGGCACCCATTCTACCTTACTCCTGCTCACCAGACAGTGGTTCTGCGATCTGCGGCTTCTAACAGGAGACGGCTTAAGTGCCACACACTACTTGTCCGGCTTCAGGAAGTCATTTCATAGTTCAAGACGGCAAGTCCTCGGGCCAACTAGTCGAACCCGGTGCCAAGCGGTATAACAAAGAATAACATACTCATAGGCATAACTCTTATCATATAGATAAAAGAGGGCAGTCCCCGAGCTCTTCTCGAGGGGACCGAGGTCTTCGTACTTTAATACAAAAGATAGCATGGTACATACTACATTAACTGTAAAATCTTCGGAGGACGTTTGCATTCCATGGCTGCTCCGTCTCTTTGCCAGAGTCGTCCCTCTTGCGTGCTCGGGGCTTCTAAGCATCGATCAGGTAGTAGGAGTCGTTGCCCAACACTTTGCTGATGATGAAAGGGCCTTCCCAAGGTGCTGAAAGCTTGTGTTGGTCGGCTGTTTGCTGAATCAGCCGGAGCACAAGGTCTCCTTCTTGGAAAGATCGCGGCTTGACCTTCCGGTTGTAGTATCGGTGTAGGCTCTGCTGGTAGATGCTGGACCGGCTGAGTGCCAACAGCCGGCCCTCTTCCAGCAGATCGACGCTGTCTTGGCGTGCTTATTCTGCTTCCTCTTTGGTGTACATGGTGATTCAAGGGGAGTCGAACTCTATATCCGTTGGGATGACGCCTTTGGCACTGTAGACGAGGAAGAAGGGCGTGAAGCCGGTTGACTTGTTTGGAGTCGTGCGCATGCTCCAGAGGACGGCTGGCAACTCGTCAAGCCAGCAGCCTACCGAGCGCTCCAGAGGCTCGACCAGCCGAGGCTTGATGCCGGACAGGATTATGCCGTTTGCTCGCTCTACCTGGCCAATGGACTGCGGATGGGAAACAGACGCTAAGTCCAGTCGTATGCCCTGTGTCATGCAGAAACGGGCCAAGGCACCTTTGGCAAAGTTTGTGTCGTTGTCGGTGATGATGCTGTGCAGTATGCCGTACCGAGTTGTGATGTCGGAGATGAAGGTCACAGCAGTTGGACCATTCAACTTCTTGATTGGTTTTGCTTCTATCCACTTGGTGAACTTGTCCACTGCGACAAGTAAGTGAGTCAAACCGCCTCGTGCCGTCTTGAATGGTCCTACCATGTCCAGGCCCCAAACAACAAAGGGCCAGGCAATGGGAATAGTCTTGATTGTAGAAGCCGGCTGATGAGGCTTGGAGCGGAACTTCTGGCACCCCTTGCATTTTTTGACCAAGGCCTTGGCGTCTTCAAGAGTAGTCGGCAAGAAGAAACCATGGCGGAAGGCTTTGGCGATGAGTGCTCTTGAAGCCGCGTGGTGGCCACACTCGCCTTGATGGATGTCTTTGAGAATTGCTTGGCCTTGCTCCGGCTCTACACAGCGCTGGTAGACACCAGTGACACTACGCCTTACAAGCTCTCTGTTGACTATGGTGTACACTGCCGCCCGGCGTTGCACTTGCTGAACTAAGATCTCATTAGTCGGCAGCTCTTTGTTCACCAGGAATTTGAGGATGGGCTGGGCCCATGAAGGTGCTGCAATTTATGCAACTGTCAAGACTGCGATTTGGACGAGGGCGGCTGGGCCGGGAGGTGGCGGGTTGGAGTCGGCAGCCGCTTGTTGTGTCGATGAAGTCCCAGGGCGGATTGGCGCAGTCCCCGGGCCGGGTTCTGAAGTCTCCGGGCCGACCGCCGCAGTCCCCGGGCCACGTGCGACTGCCAAGATCCCCGCGCTGGCTGCCGGAATGCTTGCGCCATCTGCGGGGGCTCTTGAGTTGGATCCGACTACTTCAGAAGGATCCGGTATGAAGATAGAGTCTGACTCTGGTGATGGCTTGACAGACGTCTTGAGGAGGCGCTGGAGGGCGACGCCGGACGGTATCGCTTGACGGGTGGAGCCGATTCGCGCCAGGGCGTCTGCTTGGTCGTTGTCGTTTCTTGGTACATGGAGAAACTCGCACCGCTCAAAATATCCATTGAGTTTCTGCACGAGGAAGCGGTAGCTCGCCATGTTTGCGTCTTTGGCGTCCCAGTCGCCTGACGACTGTTGGACCACCAAGTCGGAGTCACCATAGCACAGGATCCGGCGAATGCCGAGATCTTTGGCTAGCTGGAGCCCGTGAATGAGTGCCTCGTATTCGGCGATGTTGTTGGAGGCGGCAAAATGGATTTGCAACACATATTTGTGCTTGTCGCCCTTGGGAGAAGTGAGGACGATACCGGCTCCCAAGCCGGTGCGCATCTTGGAGCCGTCGAAATGCATTCGACAATGGGTGGAGTCGGGCGCTCGCGGCAGATACTGGGTTTCGGCCCAGTCGACGAGGAAGTCAGCCAGCGCTTGTGATTTGATGGCGGTACGAGGCTGGTAGTAGATGGTGTAGGGGCCAAATCTAAGGCCCATTTGGCCACTCGGTCCGAAGCATCCCGGCTGCCGATGATCTCGGCTAGTGGAGCCGTGCAGACCATAGTGATTGGATGTTCTTGGAAGTAAGGCTTTAATTTATTGACGGCTAAGTGCACGCCATAGCACATCTTCTGGTAGTGGGGGTAGTTTTGCTTGGAGGTCGACAATACTTCACTTAAATAATATACCGATCTCTGGACTGGTAGTGCCTTGCCTTCCTCCTTGCGCTCTACCACGATGACTGTGCTGACTACTCGGCTGGTGGCAGCAATGTAGAGGAGCATGGGTTCCTTAGGAGTCGGAGCCGCCAGGACAGGTGGAGTAGTTAACATCTTCTTTAGTTGGAGAAAAGCTTCGTCCGCCTTGTGGTTCCACTCGAAAAAAGTGGTCTTCTTCATGAGTTGGTACAGGGGGAGAGCCTTCTCGCCCAGCCGACTGATGAACCGGCTGATGGATGCCAAACAGCCGGTAAACTTTTGTACGTCCAACAGTCGGCTGGGTACCTCCATCCTCTCAATAGCCTTGATCTTCATAGGGTTGCACTCTATGCCACGTTCGGAGACCAGGAAGCCAAGGAGCTGGCCGGCTGGTACTCCGAAGACGCATTTCTCCGGATTGAGCTTGATCTAAAATCGGCGCAAGTTCTCAAAGGTCTCCTTGAGATCTTCCAGCAGTGTTCCATGCTTCTCCGTCTTCACTACCACATCATCCACGTAAACATGAGAATTTCTGCCAAGTTGCTTGAGGAGGCACTTCTGCATGCAACGTTGGATGGTGGCACCGACGTTCCTCAAGCCGAACGTCATGGTCAGGTAGCAGAAGGCTCCAAATGGCGTGATGAAGGCGGTCTTCAGCCTATCGGCTGGGTTCAACTTGATCTGGTGATACCCCAAATATGCATCCAAAAAACTCAGCAACTCGCATCCGGCTGTGGAGTCTATCACTTGGTCGATCCTTGACAAAGCGAACGGGTCCTTGGGGCATGCTTTGTTGAGGCTAGTGTAGTCAATACACATTCGCCATTGCTTGTTCTTCTTCAGTACCAAGACCGGGTTGGCTAGCCATTCTGGAAAGAACACTTCCATGATGAAGCCGGCCGCAAGCAGTCGGGCTATCTCTTCTCCAACAACTCTTCTCTTCTCTTCTGACAGGTGGCGCAAAGGCTGCCTGACTGGCTTGGCATCAGATCGGACGTGCAATTTGTGCTCGGCGAAATCCGTCGGGACACCTGGCATGTCTTTGGGCGACCATGCGAAGATGTCCCGATTCTCACGGAGGAAATCGACGATCTCGCCTTCCTATTTGCTGTCGAGGTTGGCGCCTACGATAGCGTACCTCTCTGGGTGCTCTGGGTCCAAAGGTATCTTCTTTGTTTCTTTGGCCGGCTTGAACGAGCCCTCAGCTTCCGACTCCCTGGGATCGGGCGACATCTCTGGCTATTTGCTTGCCATCGCCACAACCCGGTCAAGCAGCCGCTTCTCAGCTGCGATCACGAGGGACTCGGCCAGCCGACTGCTCTCTGCTGCGCAGGCGGACGACTTCTTGTAGTCGCCAGTTATGGTCAGAATCCCTTTGGAACTAGACATCTTCATCTTGAGGTAGACATAGTGGGGGACAGCCATGAACCTGGCCAGGGCAGGCCGGCCAAGTAGCGCATGGTACGGGCTCTCTAGGTCCACCACTTTGAACCAAATTGACTCTCGGAGGAAATGATCTTTGTCTCCGAAGAGGACGTCAATCAAGATCTTGCCGATTGGTGAGCAGGAAAGGCCAGGAACTATGCCATGGAACACTGTCCGGCTGGACTGAAGCTGCCTTTGTCTGATTCCTAATTTCTCCATGGTATCCTTGTACAAGATGTTGATGCTGCTGCCGCCGTCTATCAGGACTCTAGAGAAGCGAGCAACTTGCTTGTCTGTGGCAAAGGTGGCATCCAAAACCAAGGCGTAGGAGGCGGGTTTGGGCATTACTTCCGAGTGGTCAGCTCTGCTCTAGCTGATGGGCTTCTCAGACCAATGCATGAACTCCGGTGTGTCAGATGCTACTGCATTCACCTCCTGCTGTTGCATCCACCTGCTGCGTCGATCATCGGCCACGCTGGTGAACACGACATAGGCTCCATGCTCTTTTGGGTACTCGTCTTGTATCGTGCCGACTGGTCTGACCGCCGGCTGCTGGGGCGGAGGAGGAGGCGGCTGCCCAGCAGGTGGGGGAGGCAAAAGGCCGTCTCCCTTGGTGATCCTGGTGAGCCAGTGGCACTTCCGAGTGGTGTGGTTGGACGGCTTCGCACCACTGTGGAATTTGCAGGGTCCATCCAAAGTCTGCTCATATGAGAAAGCTGGCTGCCAGTTGGGCTTGCCGCCCTTCTGGCGTTTGGGCAGAGGCTGCCCTTTCGGCTGCTGGTCTTCGACTGTCGCCACATGCTGACTGGTGGAAGTTGGCTGTGGGGCTTTGCGCTTGTGGTCATTCTGCCGTTGACGCCGACTGGTGTCTCCGGCCGGGGTTCAGGTGTTGGGGATCGTAGCAGAAATTCAAAATTTTCTACGCATCACCAAGATCAATCTATGGAGTAATCTAGCAACAAGGGGAAGGAGAGTGCATCTACATACCCTTGTAGATCGCTAAGCGGAAGCGTTCAAGTGAACGGGGTTGATGGAGTCGTACTCGTCGTGATCCAAATCACTGATGATCCTAGTGCCGAACGGATGGCACCTCCGTGTTCAACACACGTACAGCCCGGTGACGTCTCCTACGCCTTGATCTAGCAAGGGGAGAAGGAGAGGTTGGGGAAGACTCCATACAGCAGCAGCACGACGGCATGGTGGTGGTGGAGGAGCGCGGGACTCCAGCAAGGCTTCGCCAAGCACTACGAGAGACAAGGAGGGAGGGAGGTAGGGCTGCGCCAACAGGGAGATGATCTCGCGTGTGTTGCAGCCCCCAATACCTCAAGTATATATAGGGGAAGGGGAGGGGCTGCGCCCCCATCTAGGGTTCCCTCCCTAGGGGTGGCGGCAGCCCCAAAACCCATCTAGGGTTGCGGCCAAGGGGGGAGAGAGGGGGGCGCACCTAGGGTGGGCCTTAAGGCCCATCTGGACCTAGGGTTTGCCCCCTCCCACTTTCCCTTGCGCCTTGGGCCTTGGTGGGAGGCGCCCCAACCCACCTAGGGGCTGGTCCCTTCCCACTATTGGCCCATGTAGGCCTCCGGGGCTGGTGGCCCCACCTGGTGGACCCCCGGACCCCTCCGGTGGTCCCGGTACACTACCGGTGATGCCCGGAACACTTCCGGTGGCCAAAACCATACTTCCTATATATCAATCTTTACCTACGGACCATTTCGGAACTCCTCGTGATGTCCGGGATCTCATCCGGGACTCCGAACAACATTCGGTAACCGCGTACATACTTTCCCTATAACCCTAGCGTCATCGAACCTTAAGTGTGTAGACCCTACGGGTTCGGGAACCATGCAGACATGACCGAGACATCTCTCCGGCCAATAACCAACAGCGGGATCTGGATAACCATGTTGGCTCCCACATGTTCCACGATGATCTCATCGGATGAACCACGATGTCGAGGATTCAATCAATCCCGTATTCAATTCCCTTTGTCTAGCGGTACGATACTTGCCCGAGATTCGATCGTCGATATCCTGATACCTTGTTCAATCTCATTACCGGCAAGTCTCTTTACTCGTTCCGTAACACATTATCCCGTGATCAACTCCTTGGTCACATTGTGCACATTATGATGATGTCCTACCGAGTGGGCCCAGAGATACCTCTCCGTTTACACGGAGTGACAAATCCCAGTCTCGATTCGTGCCAACCCAACGGACACTTTCGGAGATACCTGTAGTGTACCTTTATAGCCACCCAATTATGTTGTGATGTTTGGCACACCCAAAGCACTCCTACGGTATCCGGGAGTTGCACAATCTCATGGTGTAAGGAAATGATACTTGACATTAGAAAAGCTTTAGCATACAAACTACACGATCTTTGTGCTAGGCTTAGGATTGGGTCTTGTCCATCACATCATTCTCCTAATGATGTGATCCCGTTATCAACGACATCCAATGTCCATGGTCAGGAAATCGTAACCATCTATTGATCAACGAGCTAGTCAACTAGAGGCTTACTAGGGACATGGTGTTGTCTATGTATCCACACATGTATCTGAGTTTCCTATCAATACAATTCTAGCATGGATAATAAACGATTATCATGAACAATGAAATATAATAATAATAACTAATTTATTATTGCCTCTAGGGCATATTTCCAACAGTCTCCCACTTGCACTAGAGTCAATAATCTAGTTCACATCGCCATGTGATTAACACTCATAGGTTACATCGCCATGTGACCAACATCCAAAGAGTTTACTAGAGTCACTAATCTAGTTCATATCACTATGTGATTAACACTCAATGAGTTCTGGGTTTGATCATGTTATGCTTGTGAGAGAGGTTGTAGTCAACGGGTCTGCAATGTTCAGATCCCTATGTATTTTGCAAAACTTTATGTCATATCATAGATGCTGCTACCACGTTCCACTTGGAGCTATTCCAAATTGTTGCTCCATTATACGTATCCGGTATCTCTACTCAGAGCTATCCGGATAGGTGTTAAGCTTGCATCGACGTAACTCTTTACGTCGAACTCTTTATCACCTCCATAACCGAGAAACATTTCCTTATTCCTCTAAGGATAATTTTGACCGCTATCTGGTGATCCAATCCTAGATCACCTTTGTACCCTCTTGCCAGACATGTGGCAAGGCACACATCTGGTGCGGTACTCAGCATGGCATACCGTATAGAGCCTATGACAAAAGCATAGGGGACGACCTTCATCCTTCCTCTTTCTTCTCCCGTGGTCAATCTTCGAGTCTTACTCAACTTCACACCTTACAACTTAGGTAAGAACCCCTTCTTTGACTGATCTATTTTGAACTCCTTCAAAAGCATGTCAAGGTGTGCGTTCTTTGAAAGTATCATCAGGCGTTTTGATCTATCTCTATAGATCTTGATGCCCAATACGTAAGCAGCTTTATCCAGGTCTTCCTTTGAAAATCACTCTTCAAACAGCCGTTTATGCTTTCCAGAAATTCTACATTATTTCGGATCAACAATATGTCATCCACATATACTTATCAGAAATGTTGTAGTGCTCCCACTCACTTTCTTGTAAATGCAAGTTTCTAGCAAACATTGTATAAACCTAAAAGCTTTGATCACTCCATCAAAGCATATATTCCAACTCCGAGATGCTTGCTCTAGTCCATAGAAGGATTGCTGGAGCCAGCATACCTTTTAGCATCCTTAGGATCGACAAAACCTTTTATTGTATCACATACAACTTTTTCTTACGAAAACTGGTAAGAAAACTTGTTTTGACATCCATCTGTCAGATTTCATAATCGAAAAATACAGCTAATGCTAACATGATTCCGACGGACTTAAGCATCGCTACGGGTGAGAAATTCTCATCGTAATCAACTCCTTGTACTTGTGAAAAGACTCTTTCCCACAAGTCGAGCTTCATAGACGGTAACATTACCGTCCATGTTCGTCTTCTTCTTAAAGATCCATTTATCTCAATGGCTTGCCGATAATCGGGAAAGTCCACCAAAGTTCATACTTTGTTCTGATACATGGATCCTATCTCGGATTTCATGGCTTCTAACCATTTGTCGGAATACGGGCCCACCATCGCTTCTACATAGCTCGTAGGTTCATTGTTGTCCAACAACATGATATCTAAGACAGGATTACCGTACCACTCAGGAGTAGTACATATCCTTGTTAACCTATGAGGTTCGATAGCAACTTGATCCGAAGCTTCATGATCACTATCATTAACTTCCTATTCAACAGACATAGGCGTCACAGAAAACATCTTTCTGTGTTGCATCACTCTCTGGTTGAAGTAAAGGTTCAACAACCTCATCAAGTTCTATCTTCCTCCCACTCAATTCTTTCGAGAGAAACTCCTTCTCGAGAGAGGACCCGTTCTTAGCGACAAACAATTTGCCCTCGGATCTGAGATAGAAGGTGTACCCAACTATCACCTTTGGGTTTCCTATGAAGATGTGTTTGTTCGCTTTGGGTTTGAGCTTCTCCGGCTGAAGCCTTAAGCATCGCAGCCCCAAACATTAAGAAACGACAACTTTGGTTTCTTGCCAAACCAATGTTCACACGACATCGTCTCAACAGACTTATATGGTGTCCTATCTAAAGTGAATGCAGCTGTCTCTAACGCATAACCTCAAAATGAAAATGGTAGATTGATAAGAGACATCATAGATCGCACCATATCTCATAAGGTTCGATTACGACGTCCGGACACACCATAACCCAGTGGTGTCCAGGTGGCTTCAACTGTGAAACAATTCCACAATGTCTTAAGTGTTTGCCAAACTCATAACTCAGATATTCTCATTGATCGGATTGTAGGAATTTGATCTTCTTGTTATGATGATTCTTAACTTCACTCGAAAATCGCTTGAACTTTTCAAACGTTTCAGACTTGTGCTTCATTAAGTAAATATACCTATATCTACTCAAATCGTCAGTGAAGATGAGAAAATAGCGATATCCACCGCACGCTTCAATTCTCATTGGATCACATGCATCAGCATGTATGATTTCCAACAAGTCACTTGCCCGTTTCATTGTACCTGAAAGCGGGGTCTTAGTCATCCTGCCCATGAGGCATGGCTCGCATGTGTCAAGCGATTCAAAATCAAGTGACTCCAAACATCCATCAACATGGAGTTTCTTCATGCATCTTACGCCAATATGACCTAAGCGGCAGTGCCACGAGAAAGTGGTACTATCATTATTAACTCTACATCTTTTGGCGTGAACATGTGTATTACCACGACCGAGATTCAATGAACCATTCACATAGGGTGCATGACCATGAAAGGTATTATTCATGTAAATAGAATAACCATTATTCCCTAACTTAAATGAATAACCGTATTGCAATGAACATGATCTAATCATATTCATGCTCAACGTAGACACCTGATAACATTTATCTAGGTTCAATACTAATCCCGAAGGCAGATGGAGCGTGCGATGGTGATCTTATCAACTTTGGAAACACTTCCAACACACATCGTCACCTCGCCCTTAGCCAGTCTCCCTTTAGTCCGTAGCTTTTGCTTCAAGTCACCAATAATAGCAACTGAACCGGTATCCAATACCCAGGTGCTACCAGGAGTACTAGTGAGGTACACATTAATAACACATATATACTTTGTTGAAGTTGCCAGCCTTCTTATCTACCATGCATTTGGGGTAATTCCGCTACCAGTGACCGTTCCCCTTACAATAGAAGCACTCAGTCTCGGGTTTGGGTTCAACCTTGGGTTCCTTCACAGAAGCGGCAACTGGTTTGCCATCCATGAAGTTTCCCTTCTAGCCCTTGCCCTTCTTGAAACCAGTGGTCTTGTTAAACCATCAACACTTGATGCTCCTTCTTGATTTCTACCTTTTGCGGTCTTAAGCACCGCGAACAGCTCCGGGATCAACTCCATCCCTTGCATGTCATAGTTCATCACGAAGATCTAGTAGCTTAGTGATAGTGGCTAGAGAACTCTATCAATCACTATCTTATCTGGAAGTTTAACTCCCACCTGATTTAAGTGATTGTAGCACCCAGACATTCTGAGCACATGCTCACTAGCTGAGCTATTCTCCTCCATCTTGTTGGCAAAAGAACTTGTCAGAGGTCTCATACCTCTCAACACGGGCATGAGCCTGAAATCCCAATTCCAGCTCTTGGAACATCTCATATGTCTTATGGCATTCAAAACGTCATTGGAATCCCAATTCTAAGCTGTAAAGTATGGTGCACTAAACTATCAAGTAGTCATCAGGATGTGTCTGTCAGGTGTTCACAACATCCACAGACGACGTTGTAGGGGTTTGCACATCGAGCGGTGCATCAAAGACGTAAGCCTTCTGTGTAGTAGTGAGGACACTCCTCGGACTATGGACCCAGTCCGCATCATTGCTTACAATATCTTTCAACTTGGTATTTCTCTAGGAACGTATTGAAACAGGGAGCTACAACGTGAGCTATTTATCTACAACATATTTGAAAAGACAATTTAGACTATGTTCATGACAATTAGGTTCATCTAATCAAATTATTCAATGAACTCCCACTCAGATAGACATCCCTCTAGTCATCTAAGTGATACATGATCCGAATCGACTAGGCCGTGTCCGATCATCACGTGAGACGGACTAGTCATCAACGGTGAACATCTCATGTTGATCGTATCTTCTATACGACTCATGTTCGACCTTTTAGTCTTCCGTGTTCCGAGCCATGTCTGTACATGCTAGGCTCGTCAAGTCAACCTAAGTGTTTCGCATGTGTTCCGAGGCCATGTCTGTACATGCTAGGCTCGTCAACACCCGTTGTATTCGAACGTTAGAATCTATCACACCCGATCATCACGTGGTGCTTTGAAACAACAAACCTTCACAATGGTGCACAGTTAGGGGAACACTTTCTTGAAATTATTGCGAGGGATCATCTTATTTAAGCTATCGTCGTTCTAAGCAAATAAGATGTAAAACATGATAAACATCACATGCAATCAAATAGTGACATGATATGGCCAATATCATTTGCTCCTTTTGATCTCCATCTTCGGGGCTCCATGATCATCGTTGTCACCGGCATGACACCATGATCTCCATCATCATGATCTCCATCATCGTGTCTTCTTGAAGTTGTCTCGTCATCTATTACTTCTACTACTATGGCTAACGCTTTAGCAATAAAGTAAAGTAATTACATGACATTTATGTTGACACGCAGGTCATAAATAAATTAAGACAACTCCTATGGCTCCTGCCGGTTGTCATACTCATCGACATGCAAGTCGTGATTCCTATTACAAGAACATGATCAATCTCATACATCACATATATCATTCATCACATCCTTTTGGCCATATCACATCACACGGCATATGCTGCAAAAACAAGTTAGACGTCCTCTAATTGTTGTTGCAAGTTTTTACGTGGCTGCTATAGGTTTGTAGCAAGAACGTTTCTTACCTACGCCAAAACCACAACGTGATATGCCAATTTCTATTTACCCTTCATAAAGACCCTTTTCATCGAATCCGATCCGACTAAAGTGGGAGAGACAGTCACCCGCTAGCCACCTTATGCAACTAGTGCATGTCAGTCGGTGGAACCAGTCTCACGTAAGCGTACGTGTAAGGTCGGTCCGGGCCGCTTCATCCCACAATGCCGCCGAATCAAGATAAGACTAGTAACGGCAAGTAAATTGACAAAATCGACGCCCACAACAACTTGTGTTTTACTCATGTATAGAAACTACGCATAAACCTGGCTCTGATACCACTGTTGGGGATCGTAGCAGAAATTCAAAATTTTCTTCGCATCACCAAGATCAATCTATGGAGTAATCTAGCAACGAGGGGAAGGAGACTGCATCTACATACCCTTGTAGATCGCTAAGCGGAAGCGTTCAAGTGAATGGGGTTGATGGAGTCGTACTCGTCGTGATCCAAATCACCGATAATCCTAGTGTCGAACGGACGACACCTCCGTGTTCAACACACGTACAGCCCGGTGACGTCTCCTACGCCTTGATCCAGCAAGGGGAGAAGGAGAGGTTGGGGAAGACTCCATCCAGCAGCAGCATGACAGCGTGGTGGTGGTGGAGGAGCGCGGGACTCCAGCAGGGCTTTGCCAAGCACTACGAGAGACGAGGAGGGAGAGAGGTAGGGCTGCGCCAACAGGGAGATGATCTCGCGTGTGTTGCAGCCCCCAATACCTCAAGTATATATAGGGGAAGGGGAGGGGCTGCGCCCCCATCTAGGGTTCCCTCCCTAGGGGTGGCGGCAGCCCCAAACCCCATCTAGGGTTGCGGCCAAGGGGGGAGAGAGGGGGGCGCACCTAGGGTGGGCCTTAAGGCCCATCTGGACCTAGGGTTTGCCCCCTCCCACTTTCCCTTGCGCCTTGGGCCTTGGTGGGAGGTGCCCCAGCCCACCTAGGGGCTGGTCCCTTCCCACTATTGGCCCATGTAGGCCTCCGGGGCTGGTGGCCCCACCTGGTGGACCCCCGGACCCCTTCGGTGGTCCCGGTACACTACCGGTGATGCCCGGAACACTTCCGGTGGCCAAAACCATACTTCCTATATATCAATCTTTACCTCCGGACCATTCTGGAACTCCTCGTGATGTTCGAAATCTCATCCGGGACTCCTAAAAACATTTGGTAACCGCTTACATACTTTCCCTATAACCCTAGCGTCATCGAACCTTAAGTGTGTAGACCCTACGAGTTCGGGAACCATGCAGACATGACCGAGACACCTCTCCAGCCAATAACCAACAGTGGGATCTGGATACCCATGTTGGCTCCCACATGTTCCACGATGATCTCATCGGATGAACCACGATGTCGAGGATTCAATCAATCCCGTATTCAATTCCCTTTGTCTAGCGGTACGATACTTGCCCGAGATTCGATCGTCGGTATCCCGATACCTTGTTCAATCTCATTACCGGCAAGTCTCTTTACTCGTTCCGTAACACATCATCTCGTGATCAACTCCTTGGTCACATTGTGCACATTATGATGATGTCCTACCGAGTGGGCCCAGAGATACCTCTCCGTTTACATGGAGTGACAAATCCCAGTCTCGATTCGTGCCAACCCAACAGACACTTTCAGAGATACCTGTAGTGTACCTTTATAGCCACCCAGTTACGTTGTGACGTTTGGCACACCCAAAGCACTCCTACGGTATCCGGGAGTTGCACAATCTCATGGTGTAAGGAAATGATACTTGACATTAGAAAAGCTTTAGAATACGAACTACACGATCTTTGTGCTAGGCTTAGGATTGGGTCTTGTCCATCACATCATTCTCCTAATGATGTGATCCCGTTATCAACGACATCCAATGTCCATGGTCAGGAAACCGTAACCATTTATTGATCAACGAGCTAGTCAACTAGAGGCTTACTAGGGACATGGTGTTGTCTATGTATCCACACATGTATCTGAGTTTCCTATCAATACAATTCTAGCATGGGTAATAAACGATTATCATGAACAATGAAATATAATGATAATAACTAATTTATTATTGCCTCTAGGGCATATTTCCAACATCAGGAGCCTGAGGAGCCACCTTGCCTGACGCACTAACTTGAATCTCTGTCTTCATGGAGGAGTCAGCCGTGACGTATTTGTCTGCTATGATCAGCAGCTCGTCGAGGGTTTCCGGCTCATCGCAGAGAAGCTTGTGCTTGAGGACAGTGCCCTCTCGGCATCTTGCAGTGAAGTACTCAATAGCCTACACCTCATGCACGCCCTCGCGGGAGTTGCGGAGCTCGGCCCAGCGCGTGAGGTAGTCGCGAGTTGACTCGTTGGGGCCCTGCATGCACAAGGAGAGCTGGTGAGGTTTGGGAGGCCGCTTGTATGTGCTGGTGAAGTTGCGAACGAAGGCGTTAGTGAAGTCGACCCAACTGTTGATGCTGCGAGGCCTTAAGCTGTTCAGCCACGTCCGGGTCGTGCCCTGGAGCATGAGCGGAACGTACTTCACGGCAACACGCTTGTTGCCGTTTGCTATGCTGAAGGCCGTGGAGTAGTCGACTAGCCAGTCTTCCGGCTTTACGGAGCCGGTGTATTTGGGTGTGTCTTTGGGGAGCGTGAACCCTTTGGGGAAGGGCTCGTCTCGGATGCGGGGGCCGAAACACGGCGGACCCAACTCATCTTCTTCTTCAAGCACCAGGGATCGGTGGAGACGGTCGATCCGGTGGCGGGCGTCATTCTCTCCGGCTCCCTCTCGGCGGCCAAGGCGGTCGCCGAGCGTCGGGTGATCAACAGGCGGCGGGGAGACTCGCCTTTCCCTGCGAGGGGGAGGAGGCGGACAGTCATCCCGTCGTTCCACTGTTCTTGGGCGGCCGTCTCGGTCGCGCTCTATGGTGATGCGAGTCGGACTGCGACTGGCAGCCGGCTCCTTGTCTTTTCTTCCACGGACGCCACCAGTCGGTGTCCGAGACGTCGCGCCTTGGTCTTGGCGGGGAGGCAGGTTGTCATTATGTTGGTGCGGCGCATCAGTGCGGCAGTCGGCCTCGTTCTGCTCCGCAGCCCCGTCAAGGAGTCGCTGGACGCGCTCCATCATCAAGCGACGTTCTTCGCCCTCGAACTTGTCCAGCTCGTCTGCCGCCGCCTGGGCGGCTCGAATGTTCTCCACAGGCATGGCGTAAACGGGGCGATTTGCGCCGAACAGGTCGGCGATGGCCAAGCCGCACTGCTGGACCGTGCCAAGGCGGCTAGGCCCAGCTGGAGCCGGCGTGCCGCCCACAGCGTGGTCCATCTCGCGCTGGTAGGCCTCTAATAGGCGTCTCATGCTGGCCAGCTTTTTGGCGCCTTCGACTAGCTGAGGGTGGCGCGCCTCCAGCGTCTCGGCGTCGGTGTCTTCGGGAATGGGCGCTGCCAGGTCTTGCAGCACCGCGTTGAGCGGGTCATAATCACCCCCGCCAGAGTGCTCGCTGTGATCAATGACAAGCACTTTCGTGACGGTGCTTCCGCCGCTCTCCGCGCAAGGGAGCGGCTCATCGTAGACCACCATGTTGGTGGGGAACGTGTCAAGCGACGCGGTGTCGGAGTCGACCAACACCGGATCAGTGGAGCCTACGGACTCCAAGTCCCCAGCTGGCTCGCTGGCGACGTGGAGTTGATCAAGGAGGCCCGCGAGGAGGCTCTCGGGGCCGCCTGTGCCCGCGTCGGATGCGGGCTCATCGGAGAGGCGGACCTCGCCGACAAGATCGGCGAGGCAACTGGCCGCGCAGGCGATTTTAGCGCCATGCAGCGCGTCGGCGCAGACTCCGTCTGGCGTGCCGGGCTGGCTGCGCTCCCAGGGAGGAAAAGGGTTCCCGTCCAGAACAGGTCTCCGGACGACGGTGCACTAGGCCCCACGGTGGACGCCAAATGTCGGGGGTTGGGTGCGACATATGCCAATGGATGGCTTATCATGGTGGGGTGAGTAGAACGTCACCGGTGCCTGGAAACGGGATGAGGCGTGGACACGAACGCGTCGTACTTTACCCAGTTTCGGGGCTCTCCTAGGAGATAACACCCCTAGTCCCGCTCTGCGGGATTTCCGCACGATCACTAAGGCAAAGTGAATACAAGGGTGCTCCTCGAGCTGTATGCTGAAGGTAGGAGAAGGCAGGGTCGGCTCTTTCCCCCCCTCTGTGATCTGGTCTAGTTTTAATGGATCGTAACCCTTTGCATGGGTGCCCTGAGGGGTTTATATAGGCCTACCCCCCAGGGGTACAATGGTAAACTGTCTGGGCGCAGGGCCCAGCCGTCGGTCTCTTTGCCTGCCGGCCCTTCTGCCGACTGCTGGGGCCCGCCGATTGATGGGCCCCGTCGACTGGTCTGGTACGGAGCCGACAAGCCGTACCCGCCGCTTGCGGGTCTTGCCGACTGCTGATTACTGTAGCCGTGCCTCTAACGACGTAGGCTTGGTCATGGGGTCGTGGCTACAGCCCTGCCGTCTGGCGGGTGATCACTGTAGCCACTCCCTGTCTCGTCCGGTTGATAGCGTGGGGAACCCATGGGAGGGGCAGGCCGACTCCCGGGGGCCAGCTCCCTACGGGTCTGATTGGTGGCGCCCTCGTCGTCTTCCGGACTCTCGCTGACTGGTAGGGCCCGTCATCCGTGGACCGTACCGTCAGGCCGTCGTGGGCACAGACTCCGACCACTGTTGCTGATGTCAGGGATGGCATGGCAACAGTGCCGCGCCAGACGGAGATCTCCGTTGATACAACGCACTGTGGTCTAGCCATCTCCTGGAAAAGGGAAGGGAGTGGGCTTTACTATTGCCACTCCCTGTCCCATCCCCCTGATGAGGGCATGAGCTTTGTTGGTGCCGTGGGCCGACTCCCCGTGGCCTGCTTTCTCGGAAGCCGCCAGACGGAGTCGGCCGGTCTTGACCTCGCCTCTAGGACTCGGACGCATGCATGCAGCCGACTTTCCTTCTGCCATCCTCCAGAAGGCGGTTCTTCATCTGTCGTCTCGCGGGGCGCAGTCAGCCCCGATGTCTTGAAAGGTTTTGGGCCTCGGGTTAGCCTACCCGTGGCCCATTACTCCGACAACCACCATGCCAGGCAGATTAAGGCTGACTTGCCGGTCAGCTCGCTCGAGGTCTCCCACATTCATGTTGAAAAAATGTTTGAAATGTATGCGGACAACATTGGATGGCGACCTCCCACGTCTATGTCGGCGAATTAATCCCCTATGTCTACGAACGGATGCAGAAGGAAATTTGCGAGTCACCGTTGGAAATGTCCTTAGCTCGTACCTAACTTACACTGCAGCGAATTACACATAATTTAGATGGTTATAAGTTCTTAATGGTAAAATCAGCACAACGGGGTTCACTAAGAGATGACATCACTGTCAACTAAGGGTGGTGACATTAATGTCGAGATTTGCTGATTCAATCTCTCGGAGATCTTTTTATATTAAAAGAATTGTCAAATGTTCGTGTGCATTCTTATTGTACGTGTGTGTTTGTAAGCGCTTGCGCGTACCACGTTTCTCTGAAAAAAAAGAAACATCATGCCCCTTCTGTCGGACAAATTGTGGGTCCCATTTGTCAGCCAAACAGAGTTCAGTGGAAGCCAACATACAAGAGTCCTGGGAAAAAAACATACAAGAGTCCACGCGTGGTGGCTGCGGTTTGCAGTTGGAGGCCGAGCCGGAGACGAGACCTCGTCCAGTCCGCCTTCCCATCGCAGTCCGCACGCAACAAGAAACAAACCAGTTCCAAATCTACTCCGCTTCCAATCTGGGCCGTCCAGTCCCCGTCCGCAACTTCTTAAACCCCGGCGAGCCCAACCGAACCCCACCCCGGACCCAAACAAACAACCCTAGCCTTCCGCGTCGCCCACGCGCGCCTCGCCTCCGCCGCTTTTCTCTCCGCCCCGAAAACAGACTCGCCGCCCCCCCATCCCATTGCCGTCCTCCTCGCCGGCCGATGGCGCTGGAGACGCGGAAGCTCTACGTCGGCGGCCTCCTGCCGTCGGCGCAGCAGGAAGAACTCAAGGAGCACTTCAGCCGCTACGGCGAGGTGCTGTGCGTCCGGGTCGTGCGAGACTGGGAGTCGGACCAGTGCCGCGGCTTCGCGTTCGTCGAGTTTGCCGACGACGAGGGCCCGCGCGCCGCGCTCCACGAGAAGGAGAAGGCAAACCACGTTTTCGGCGGCCGCACGGTGAGACTCCTCCTCTTTTTTTTTTCTTTTTTTTTGAAACGCTCGACTGAATCTGTGGTGGCGACTGCTGTAGGCGTTGTTAGGGCATTCAAAACTTGTTTATTAATCATAACTTATTTGGGTATCGTCGATTCGTTTAGTAAATTAGATTTGTTCTGGTTAATGCTGTTTACCGTCAGCTTTAATTCTTAAAGAAAGGCATTGCTTTCTTTCTTAATTTCCTGTCTAGAGTGTTATCCTGTAGATAATCTGTAACAAGAGTTGCTTGAATTCCTTTTGGTTATGAACACTAGAGTACACTTCAAATGTCTTCCGCATAATTATCGCTAGATACAACGCCACTTCAAATGTCTTCCGCATAATTTTTTGTTTGTTAGTCATATATCTAAACTATGTTTTTTTTTTTTTGCCTATTTTGCCAGGTGGATGTTAAACGAGCTCGAATCAGGCCAATGCGGTATGAAAATGATTCATCATTCTACCAACACACTTCAAATCATAGCCCAATTCAGAGCCCAGTTCACAACCAGTGGTACACTCAGTCTTCTAGTAATAACTCATATGTTGGTAATGGTCATAGAAGCTATGATGCAAAAAAGGTTTTTGTTGGTGGTCTACGAGGTAACATCACCAAAGAGCACCTCCAGAGCTATTTTGAGAAGTTCGGTACTATAACAGACGTTGTTGTGATACGTGAGGGGGCTACTCAGAAATCACGAGGCTTTGGTTTCATTACATTTGATTCAGAGGAGGCAATGGCAAAGGTCTTGGAGAGTAAATTCCATGATTTGAATGGAACAAAAGTTGAAACTAAGATTGCCATTCCTAAGGATCATAGCTACTATCAGGACGGGCGACAGTATGGTCCAATGATATGGGATGGCAACAATTCTCCCATTGGCTATGCTGGAGTATACCCACCTCAAATGCAATATGTTATTAATAATCACTATATGATACCTATACCACAATATATGTATTCACCAGCTGGAGAGTATGGCTACATGATGAATGGAGGAGGCCCCTTGACAAGGCAGGGTCCACTCTATACAGGCTATCCAACACCAGTTGGATATGGATATAATTATATGAATACAAATCGTTTTGGTGCTCAGATTGTGGATTCTAGAAGTGGTAACAAAATGATTGAAGACATAACAGAGCAACAACAAGTGGAGCAACAACAAGTGGATCTACCTGGTACCAATAATATTTCCAAGCAAGAAACTTCAGGCATTGAGTACGAATCTGAATCTTTAACATATTGTTATTTGCATTATCTAATACCTTTTTCTCGTCATTATAGCCAAATATTTTTTTGGTAGTAAATTAAGGTACACACAAAATGATTTTAGATTTTGAATATTCCATAACTTTGTAATTGCTCCTCGTTCAAATTATTACCTTAGTGGTAAGTGCAAAAGGAGGAATCATTAAACATTGATGAGACACTAGACTTATTTATATCAAATTAATATTTCCTGTATTTATTCTAATCTATGAAGGGGAGCCTTGGCGCAGTGGTAAAGCTGCTGCCTTGTGACCATGAGGTCACGGGTTCAAGTCCTGGAAACAGCCTCTTACAGAAATGTAGGGAAAGGCTGCGTACAATAGACCCAAAGTGGTCGGACCCTTCCCCAGACCCTGCGCAAGCGGGAGCTACATGCACTGGGGCTGCCCTTTTTTTTTTATTCTAATCTATACATGGTATATCTGAATGGAATGAACCCATAGCTGATGATAGAACTAGAATAGATATCTTTTGTTTTCTACTCACGCGAGCCCATATCCTTTCTTTTTTATCAAT
>NC_057806.1:598477156-598481648 GCF_018294505.1 Triticum aestivum
GTACTAATCTGAACTTCTATAAATGTGTTAGACCATTATTTCTTATATTCACCCAAAATACTTTCTTACTAGTTCATCAATCTTATCTAACAGCCTGTTGCCATACTTTCTGCATTGTTTAGTCTTCTTTTGTCCCTCTAACCGCTTGATCCAATAGTTAGTCTCTATGTATAGATAGTCTTGATTTGGTTTGATTGAGGCAATTATGATAATGATTCTCCATAATACGCTCCAGACCATAATAACTCAATGCATACTGACTCGGCTAATCTCCTAATGCATGCAGAGACATACTAGCTGCAACACAATTTGTAGGAGCGGAGCTCATGGCACAACACACTAAAAAACATCAACAAGTGTTTTTATATTAGCTAGCCATTTGTTTAGAAATAAAAACCCAAATTGCTACTTGTTTATAAGTTTGTATTTATTCAAAGGCTGAGATAAATATACGCTAATTCAGTAACAGAAATCCATCTAAGGAATGAGAATATGTGCTCCATTAATGAAGGTATCATTTGGTGAACTAATATACTGATAATGAGATCGTGGCTGCTGTTTACTGAAATGCATGTTATTTTGCAGCTACATATGTTATACATGCACACTGACTAGTAAAACATCATTCATGAATACCATCAATTGTAGATGTAGATTTCGGATGATGCCAGTTGGGCCCTGTTAGGATGGATGCCATAACAATGAATCTGATTGTTATTTTATCAACCAATTTTCCTTTGTGTTCATGTATCTGAATTATGGACAAAAGCAGAACACACTTATCAGTTGTCATAGTCCTTGTTGCTTTGATTATTTTCTGTTTTATGTGCAAATACATTGGCTTAATCAATGATATCTAGTACTCCCTCCGTTCCTTGATATAAGGTGTATAGATTTTTGAGAAAACATCCAAAATATAAGGTGTATTGCGTTGAACAACTTGTTTGGATAATTTTTTTTAGGGATTTGATTACATTTCCTTATATTAGGCAAACTCCTCTATTTTCTCATGTCAATTAGTCAAGTGTAATCTCGCCCAAAACTTGTGAAATTTACCCTCCACGTGCGTTCTTTAATTTCCGTGCCAAAAACTATACACCCTATATTCAGAAACGGAGGGAGTATTTTGAAATTCCAAGTCTTTGTCCCCAGGAAGTCAGAAATTAGCTGTATCTACTCTCCTTATTTGTATTCAGTTTGCCGTGTTTCACTCCAATAGTAATCTTTAATTAATTCTTCTACGTATCTTATCAGTTTGCGTTGGTAATAATATATTTATCTAATGTACATGTGCAGTGACCAGGCTACTGTTACAACATTGTAATGATGGACAGCAACTTGTTATCTGGGAACTCGGCAACTGTGAAGAACTTGAGATGAAATTCTTTGGTGACAATACATGTGTGGAAACCCTGCGCCTAGTTTGGACCTTGTGTACATTGCAACCGGCAATAGACCCTCCTGTACCATGTTTAAACTCTATGTTACTGCCGTTACATTTTTCGTGGTGATGAACCTGTTTTGGAATTTGTCTGGGTTACACATGTTACCTGTGCGTGGTTATCTGCTGAAGTTTCATGCATGGTTATTTTGTTACAGTTTTTTTAGCAGTTGTTTATGAGCTTCGTGCGCTGAGTGGTGACATCTGACATTTTAGTCAGATGCATAGGCAATATTTGAGTGCTATCAGTTTAGGTTGGATTGGGAAAGTAATGTTTCAGTATACTAGGACGCTTGGAGTGGATGTAAGGTGCAGTTCTTTCGGCGGCTTCTCACTAATAAGTCGCCCCACCTCTACCTTCTCCTATAATCCTTTTCCTACTTTTTTTCTGGCTTCTGAACTAGTTAGCGATAACTAGCTTAGAAGCCCGAAACAATTAAGGGAACGGCTTATGAGAGAAGCTAGGGAGGGGGTGGCTTATAAAAGAAACCAAAGAACTGTGTCTAAATAGGAAATTTGTAGTTAGATCTCTTATCCATATATATACCTACTTAGTTTTTTATTTAGGGCCTACTTAGTTACATGATGCAAGTCCAAGCTGAAGTAATTGAAAACTACAGTGCCATGTGGAAACTTAGTTTTTTTCTTATTAGGGGAAACGTGGAAACTTTTTTTTTTTGAGCAACTTTTTTAGGGGAAACGTGGAAACTCGTATGTTTAAGGGTTTGACAACTTCATCCGCAAAAAGAAAAAGGCTTTGTAACTTGTTGCCAAACATTTGGGCTTTAAGGCACAGGCTACAAGCCCTCCTAAGCATCCGCTCCTGCCTCCTCGTAAGAAGTACAGTGTCATGTCTAAACTTGTTACCAAATATTTGGGCTTTGAGCTACAAAGCTTCCCAGCCGTTCTCTCTCAAGCTTCCCTGTTTTTTTTCTTTCGGAAAGGCTGAAGGTATTGTTTAGAAAAATATTCTTAGAGAAAGAGGATGCCGAAGTCTTTCTTACTCCAGCATCCGTGAGCCAAGCTCCTTGCTGCTGCCTCTGGACCTGCGTCTCAATGTAGCAAATTTATTGAAACATAGGGGCTTGTAGAAGCAGCAGTAGGGAAGTTGTATAGGATGTAGTACAGAAAATGTTGGCAACTACGATCTGCGTATGAAATCGCCACCCTAGAGAAGAAAAATGTTGGGGATGTTTTGTAAAATGGCCTACCATCTTCGTCGGTCGGAACTAAAGTGGATGGACAAAGATACACGACCACATTGTCCACTTTGCAGGACATCACCGAGAGTCCTAGACAAACCTCTAGACGAAACCGGACCCGAAGAACCAGATCTAAAGACACTCTTCACAGGCATCACAAAGATACAAAGAAGCACCACAGGAACAGACGCGAGGCTAGAAGACCTTGTTCCATGCCAACTGTCTCACTATCGTCTCGCCACCATCCATCAACGACAACACCTAACTTTATTTCTAACCCTACCGACACCGGGTTGAACCTACGAGATCCTCGCTCCTTCCCCTCGCCAGAATCGCCGAGGAAGAGGATCCGCCCCTGGTCACCTAGGTCATAGAAGCGGGAAGGAGAAGAAAACGCGTCATGTCTAGTCTATTAGACCGAGCTTCCCTGTTCGATCTGTAGAATTATGTGATACATGTTTAGCAACATGTTACTCCCTCCGGTCCTATTTAGTCTACATATAATTTTTTTCTAAAGTCAAAGTATCTTTACGTTGACCAAATTTATAGAAAAAAAGTATTAACATTCACAATGTCAAATAATTATTGTTAGGTTCACCGTGAAATGTAGTTTCATAGTATAAATTTGGTCAAACTTATTAAGTTTGACTCGACAAAAATCCAATACACAGAGTAAAAAAGACCGGAGGAAGTACTCAAATTTAGAGACTTTTTCATTTGTGGAATTCTAAAACATCGGAAAGAGAAAAGGAAAGGCGTGGGACTAAAATTTTATGCCTTCACAAGATCATAGAAGATTAGTTGAACCATAGGGAAATCATACGGGATTTAACCAAAGTATATCACTTAATAAAATATCAAAAATACTATGCAGTGAATGTTCACTGGGGTGCCAACACTGGCGAACGCTCTCTTCACCGTTGCACGGATCTTGGCACAGGCTCCTGGACACACAGGATAGCTGAAGTCGTTTGCTGTCAGTTGATCTCCTGGTGAACCTTCTCTGGTTTTTTCCAATAATTACACGGCCAAGGTTGTGTGCTCGTGGGGTTCAAACCCGCCACCTCCCGCGTGGGGGAGCCGAGAGCTTACCAGTTGTCCAGTGGGTGGGTTGTGAACACTTGGGACCGAAAATGCCATCTGTTTTTAAAGCTAAATCTGTTCTAAATTCCATTTTCATTTAGATAATTCTGAAACTCCTGAATTTTTATTTTTTTGAAAGAACAAAAATCCCTATTATTTTAAAGGAGATTTTTTAACTTGCCATATGCATTTTTCCATTTATAGATAGCATTGCATTCTTTTTCTAATTGTATGTACCATGTCAATTTTATTATAGGTCACATGGCAGTTTTTTTATTAAGAGATTGACATTTTAATAAGTAATAACATGGCGGTTTCTTTATTGGTACGGCAATTTTTTTACATTGACATGGCGGTTTTATATGAATTTTTGCACATTAGACCGACTCAAGAAAAAAAAACATAATGGCATTTTGTATTTGTTCGGTTATTTCCTCTTTTTCACCTGATGGCATTTACATTAGAAAAATTCAAAATGGCAGTTTATAAATTTTCAAACTATGTCACATGGTTTTATTTATTTATTATAAGAGATGTAATTTTCTGATTAATATATGGCATTCTTATTTACTTAAGAGATGGTATTTTTTTATTATTAAGAGATGTCATTTTTATTTACTTAAGAGATGGCTTTTTTAATAGATGGCATTTATTATTATTAAGAGATGGCATTTTTTAATTAAGAGTCGACAATTTTTATTGTTCAGAGATGACATTTTTATATTAAGAGATGCGATTTTTACTATTTAGAGATGCCATTTTTATA
>NC_057806.1:598482276-598483353 GCF_018294505.1 Triticum aestivum
ATACATGGTTAATTTCTGATATTAGAGGATGGCATTTTTCATTTTTTTCGATTTTCTATGTGTTTTTATAAGAATTTTTTTGGGGGATCATGGCATTTTCTATATAAGAAAAGCTAACTAAAGCAACACAAAAGTACGTTATGGCATTTTGTATATGGTACATGGCAGTTTTTGCAAAGGACCCTCGCATTTTCTTATTTTTATAAGAAATGCATTTTTCATGACATTTTCGTTAAGAAAAAAAATATTTTTTAACTAGGCCTCTAGGCCAAGGGAGGGTTTATCCTGCCAAACGGAATCATGGTGACAGGCCATCGCTGGCGAACGATAAGGGAGAGATGAAGGCCTCATTCGGTTTGGAGGAAACCAAAACGTAGGATTTAGGAATAGTACATGAAGTTGATATGATGACACTTGCCATTCTAAGGAATTGTCTTGCCTCGTTGCTACGCACAAAATAAGTTTTGAGTGGATGTGTGAATTCCTCTAATCACAAAGGAAATAAATAGTATTCCTACAAAATCCCCGTACGTGTTTCCTATGAACCAAATGCATATGCAGGAAATTTTCCTCTGGAATCTTGGTTCTATGTTTTTCATGTAAAACCCCCTTCAAAATGAATGAGGCCCTGCACTCTAACGTAATTGTTCGCACAGGGCTCTTCCCCGGCGACCCGTCACGAGCGTCCCTATATTCGCCTTCAGCGAGTCTAGCTTCCGACTCGCTGAAGTGGCATGCGAGATGGCCGGCCCATGCGAGCGGGAAGCCACAACCACTTTTTTCTCTTTTTTTACATTTTATGTTAACATCCGTAAAATGTTGAACATGTATAGAAAAATTATTGATCATGTATAAAAAAATGATGAATTTTTTGGTTATATATATAAAAATGTTAATCGACTATTTGAAAAAAAACTTGAACAACTATTTGGGAAATGTTAAATGTGTATAGATAAAATGTTGAGTATGTATTAAAAAATGTTGAAAGAATTTGGTCATGTACTTAAAAATATTAATCCAGCATTTGAAAAAAATTAAACAATTATTTGAAAAATATCTATCAAGTGTTTGGAAAAT